>NC_056729.1:1014245636-1014490636 GCF_019279795.1 Protopterus annectens
TGTTTGATAGGGTCTATATTATATCATCGAACATTTAAAAAAGCGAATGCTGATTGATCGACCTAATTTAAGTGCAAGCTTACAATCTCGAACTGTCAGATCAGCGATTTTTTTCCCAGGGAAAAAAATCGCGGATCCAAAACACATACACACAACACAAGCACACCGAACAAACAGAAATCCACACACATACACCTAAAATCCGATACCTAACCCTACACTAAACTATGCACATACCACTAACTACCCACTTACCTTAACCCAAACCCTAACCCTAAGGTCCGTCACTATCGCACACTCACCTCACCCGCTCCCTAACCCTAACTCACTTAAATCCACCCTAACCCTCATGTCCACTCAAACGCACACACACCTAACCCAAGCCCTAACCCTAACTCACAGAAATCACCCTAACACTCACATCCACACAATTGCACACTTACCTGAATCCGACTGGTAACTTTCCACCATAACACTGAAAATACTGAAGCAACAGAAACGGACAACCAAATTCTTTCCCTAGGAAAAAATTCGAGTTTCTGCTGCTTCGATATTTTGCAGTTTCGCGAAAATAAGTTTGATCAATCAGCGTTCACTTTTTTAAGCATTCGAGGATATAATATAGACCCGTTTGATAGGCTACTCAGGCTCTGAAACCACCGAGTTTGATTGTTACTTTTGTGTTTTACTTTTGTCTCACTGCATTGTTACTCTAAATTAATGCTATCATGCACAAACTTTTTTCCTGATAGTGACTTCAATTACATATGTTAAAACTCACAACAATATGTATGACTTGTTGAAGAAAATACATAAGTTCTCATTCCTCAGCATTTCCAAAGATATGGTTCATATGATCACTCACCTTAAAAAATAATCCAGCCAGACGTCCTGACTAATTAAATTAGCACAAGATTGTTTTATACAAGGGAAAATTCTGTTACACTAATGCAGGGGATTGTACACCTGCACCTCTTAAACTAATGTAACTAACTATGATAAAAAAACCCTCAAAAGAAGCTGTAAATGATTTTTGTTATTAGGCATATTTTTAGATCATGTTTGTCCTTTGAAGTAGTTCAGTTACCATGTGCTTGGTTCACAGCTGATATTAGTTTTGTTTTTCTCAGGAGGCAGTGCAAAGAAGGTCATGGCACGTTTTTGTGAGGTGGTTTAGGATATGATGCACTTTAGTCACCCCATTTCAGTATACATATATATATATATATATATATATATATATATATATATATATATATATATATATATATATATAGAGACATATATATATATATATATATATAGACATATATATATATATATATATATATATATATATATATATATATATATATATATGCAGATACATGCTGTGAGAAATGCTTTATCTATGACTCTACACTAATGCTGAAAAAAATCATCATTACCGAATACAGGATGAAATAATAATATTAATAATATTTAAACCAATTCATTATATGTTGGAAGTAAAATGTTTTGCTTTTTGACCCAAATAAGAATAGTTGTTTCTAGCTGTTTCACTCACTGCTGAGTGTCCCTTTCCTAAAGTAAAGGCTTCCTTTCAGTTTACTAGAAGGTTATCTGTCAAATGTGCAGTGAAGAAAACAGTAATGACTTCCAACTGCGTGTTCATTTGCCACTGTCAGTAGTTACTCTGGCCTGGCTGAGTGAAGCATTACCTTGTCATAATGATCAATTCAAGCACCTTTACTTCCACCAAGAAACTAATACATGGCTATCATTTCAGAGTACATTTATCACCTAAACTGGAACAGTAGGTGTAACATTATAGAATGATCACGCATTCCCATATCTGCGTTTGGCATTTTCTGTCACTTGTGTACCACATAATTGCAGTTTGCATTGACTAGCATATAACGGAGTCTATGGCAGAAACGCTGCATTCAGAAACAGTGTAGACTTGCAAATTATCAAATTGCTCTCATCCGCAATAAACATCACATGATATTTAATTAGTCAAATTCAAAAACAATGACGTAAATATAGGTTTTGAAATAAAAGAAGTATATAACAGAACTAAGCAAGATAAGTTAGTATAGCTCGACTTTACATAATTACCACTTACAGCAGTATTGTTATGATTATATTTATAGCTTGCAAAACAAGCTAGCAACACAATATTTAGTGAATATCAACAAGAGTAGGGTGCATACAATACATTGCTACAGCTTCAACACTGTGATTCTTGGAAGAATGAATTTAGATTCTATGTGACTGGTATAAGGGATAATGCTGACATTTTCTCAGTTGAGAACTGGATTTTTTTTTTTAGAAGATCTCTTGAAAGATACATCATTTTTGCAGAAAATGATAGCTGCTGTAAGACTTTGTGGAATCTAGCTGCCATATGTAACAGTGTACATAGCGTTAGATGCAGCAGTGATAGTGAGTTAAAGAAATGAAGACAAGCGAGAGTATGAGAACAAAGAAACAAAATAACTGGTGATCTGTTGTCCCTTACCTCTTCAGATGTTGTGGAACATAGTGTTTGGAGCCTTGCTTCCCAAAGATTTACATGGAAAACTGCTTTAGGGAGCAACTGGCATTACTGCTCATGCCCTCTACACTTTATGGAATATAGAGTTTGGTATCCTGGTGTCCGAATAGTTCGGGACCCATCTTCAAGCAGTGATTTACTTGTACACAATTACTTCAGGTGCTTATCAAGTTTGACCACTCCACCCAGGTGGCTTTGCTGTCTGCTTAGTGGTTCCAGTGCCCTTACAGGCTATTCATTTGAATTTTCTTCACCTACATTCCAGGAGCTTCCATGATCTTCTTTCTTTACTGTTTTTACAACAGATTTTACTGTGTGACTTAGCAGGAATGACACATCTCCTCTATGCACCGCTCCATGTTTGGCACAGATACATTATAAAACAGAGTTTATTGCATGTTATTTTCCCTCACAGTATTCACAATATTTGTAAGTACAGCTTGCTGTGCAGACTAACTTGTCTGTGAACACCTGTCTGAATGTTGGTGGGGCTAGGATATATGTGTATGAATGTGATAGGGTAGGAAGGGAAAGGGTGGAATAGTTCCTGGACAGTACAGTATTGGGTAATGTGGTCAGAGTAAGGAAGTGAGGTGGGCAGTAGGTGGAAGGGGTAGTGGAATTCAGCATCTTTAGTGCTGATTTTGAGTGCTTGTAATGCACCTGTTGTCAGTGTCTATAGTGACCAGAAGAAGGGTTGACTCAGGTACTAGGTTTTGCAGCATAAGGGTAAGTGCTGGAAATTTTTGTTGATGCAGTAGGTATTTTACTGGCTGTGTGTATGCTTAAGACTAGCAGCTTAATTTGAATATATAAGTGCTAAATACAAAAAAATAAAATAATGCTAATAAATAATAATAAAGGAGGGTAGCAGACATGGAGGTAGGACTAGGTTTTTTCTAGTGGAAGTTTTACTTGACAAGGACATGCTGATGATTTGTGTAGTGGTTTGTATAATGTTTTCAAGTTTAGCATAGCCAAGCATTGGGCTTGGTAGAGGTGTGTTTTCAAGTGAAGCAACTATTCTTTATTTAGATGACTTCTGACTAGTCAGATATGATCATGACAAAGCTAGGAAAGGAGCAAGTGTTTCTGGATTTGTGTTGAGTTGGGGGAACTGTAGCTAGCAATAAATTAGAAGGGTTAGCCAAGGTGCTAATCATGTCTTGGGTTTGGTTATGGATGCTTCCCAGGGAAGATGCTGGCTAAGATATAGTTCAAGATTATTAGCTGGTTAGGGAAAGAGAAGAGGGAAGTGGTGTAGTGGTTAGCATTGCCACCTCACAGCAAGAGGTTCTCCAGTTCAGTTCTCAGCTGGGGTGCCTTCTGTGCAGAGTCTGCATGTCCTCCCTACATTCATGTGTGCTTCCTCTGGGTGCTCCAATTTCCTCCCACATTCCAAAGGCATGCAGTAAGTGAACTGATCACTCTAAATTGACCCTACGTGTGTGTGTGTGTGTGTGTGTGTGTGTGTGTGTGTGTGTGTGTGTGTGTGTGTGTGTGTGTGTATGTGGTGCACCCTCTGAGGAGGGTTGGGCTTTGGGCCAGTGACCTGACCCATAAAACCCATGACTGCTACAGAAACAAGCACTGAAAGGTACTTGTTGCCCTATGTATCACATGGTGAGGGAAAGAGAGGGAAAAGAGAAGGCTAGGGTTGTTGTATGGCAAAGGAAAGGTTCAACAAGTCCCTAGCCAACTTGTTAAAGAGGCTAGGTTCAAATACCACATGGTCTAAACTGGTTCAAGCATCACAGGGTTAGGGTGTCTAAGATGTTTTGTTAAAAGGCGATAATTTGGCCATGCTTTCTGAACCAGCCTATTCCAGTGCTTGGTAGCTTGTAGTCCAGTGGCCTAGGGGTAGCTTACTTAGTGGAGGAAGGACAGTATCTCTTTACAAATTACGCCCATGTGGACAACTACATTGCTTGGCAAGGAGAGCTGAGATATAATAAAATTGTTTTGTTTTCTTAATTTGAATGTTTTATAGGTTTTGGTTAAAAGACTATCAAAATTAAAAAGTTTGTTTAGGGCTATAAAGGATGTTTGTTTTGAACTAACTTAGGATTCATTTTTATTTTCAACCAAGATTTATCAGGGAGTTTGATCATTTTAGATGTCAATTTATATTATTTTAGTTTCGTAGGTTTTGAACCATGGTTCTAGATGCAGAGATGAGCCCGGTGACTGTGACAAGGGAGGTATGAAACACTGGCAGTTTTCAGTGGTTGATTGGTCCAGTAGTTGTGATCAGAGAGGACTAGATAAGCTTACAATGCTGTTGTAGAAGTGTTTGTTTTGTTTGTGGAGGATTACATATTTTGGATAGGTCAAGGTATATTAGATTAATGGCTGGGTACTTAGCATACAGGTGGGAGTGAAGTGAAGCAATTAGAATGATCAGGGTGGAGCTAACCTGAAATGCTGCAGCTAGGGTGCTGCAGGTGTGGGATGTCGCTAAGCAGTGGTGGACCTCAAGTATGACGGAAAGATATGGAAGGATGTGAGGGCATATAGAGCAGTTAATATGTTTTATTTGTGACGGCAACTACTTTTGGATTGTTGAAAATTATCTATGTCTTTCAAGTATTAATGATAGGTTTGTTTTGTGGGCCACACTGCTAGTCATTATAAATGAGAGGCTTGTTTCTGGATGGTGTATTGCTGGGAATCATAGGGAGGATTAATTTGCTTCTGAGGTGGCCATATGGGTTTTTGACTGAGCAGATGTAAAGCAGACCAGGCTTCTGGGAATAAGGGCATTACGTTATACCCAGTAAAGGGGGAGGCAGCAGTGAAGAAGATACAAGTGATTAGAATGTATGAATTGTTACTGAAGTAACATGAAGCTTATCCTATTTATAGCTGGTCAGGTGGTGACCAGCTTTAAGAGGGTCTGGGGGAATCAAGGAATTTTATGGGAGAGGTAGTATATTTGTGTAGGATAGGTATCTTATGAACCTCCTTTGTTCCTTCCAAATACAAGTGTGGGAGTGAGAGGTGGGTTATGCTACACCTAGAAGGTTTCTGGTTGGTTGGTATTACTAAGTGGTATTTTAATGCTGCTATGGTATGTTCATACCTCTCAACCTGGAAATATCAAATATCTGGGCAAGGCCCATGATAAATAGGCACAAATTTGTATGCTGATTAACATCAAATTTGCATACATAATTACGTAATCCCACCCACTCTAAAGGAATTGTGGGAGACCAACTTTCAAACACAAACTGAAGAACAGGCGACCAACATATGGCACCAGACTCTCCCTGCAGTCATTCCAATATCCCATTACCTATCTATTTTGCCCCATTTGCCATAAACAACAATGTGTGCATACTGCTTTACTTCTACAATGATTATTTAGATTTTATTTTTACGTTTTATAGCACAATGCACAAGCACTAATAGACATCTGCTAAACAAAGCAATACTGTCTCACAATGAAAATAGACTTGGCATTAAAATGTCTCTGCCCTTGAAACTCACATTCATTAAAACAGCACTGAAACCCACACTGCATCCAAAGAAAATGCATCTGGCCATTGGTGGATAAAGATTACCTTTGGGCTATTTTCAAATCATTGGCCCCTTGCACACATAACAAAAAACATACATGTGTTCTTTGATACATCTTCCTGACTTTATTAAATGATATTCCTTGTACAGCACACTTGTTAGACAGAGGGCATTTTAAATTTATTGTTTGAACATTTTTCCAGTAGGCAATTGTCGAAGGAAAAACTTCAAAGACCAATACACGTAAGGTTCAGGTTAAGGCACTTTAATTCTTGCAGCAAGGAGACAAAAACATGCATGCAAAAATACAGAGTTTGTCTAACTAAAATCAGGAAGTGAAGCCATTCTTATACTATTCTTACAAGACATTGCCTACTGAAGCTGACGTAGTTAATCACAAGTTTACAATATTGTTTTTCACAGCAGATGTTGCTCATGATTTTCTGCTGATATGACATAACATTTCTAGATACATGAGAAAACTTTGGAAAAATAACATGGCCTTGGAGACCGGCAGCTAGTTGCAATTATTTCTACAGTGCTGTGTTACATTTCAAGGTACTCTACTCATTTGAGCACAAAGCAATTACAAATTATAGTTCATATTCTTCAAGAGGTCTTTGTTCCACTTTATCTATCCTTCCTGCAGCTGGTTATGTTCTCATAACACAGACAGGGCCAATTGTCTAAGTTTAATAACATTATAGAAAACAGTATTGTTCTATTCATTATTTTCCTAATCAGACATGAAACCATCTGCTTCTCAGTACATTTCCTAAGACATAAACAAGATTTCAGCTGTGCTGACAAAATACAAGGTCAGAAAGCATTCACCATTAATATGGATTTGTTCAGCATAAAGCAGAATAAATGTATTAACCCTTTTGGGCTTCTAAAAGGCACTAATGCACACATAATAATACATATTTTTCTAACAGCAATGAAACAAAATGAATGAACCAACAATGACAAAACTACTCAATTCAAAACATTTTCATCATAAAAGTCTACTTCCACACCCGCACAACATATATATATATATATATATATATATATATATATATATATATATATATATATATATATATATATATATATATATATATATATAAAATGACAGTAGTGTAAGCCATAGGCTTCTTGCACTTATTTTCAATTTTGTTTTTTTTTTTTTTGGGGGGGGGGTAAACATTTTGGAAAGTTGCTAGAATAAAACGTTGTGTTACCACAATGCATTTCACTGCCAAGTCTTGAATCCAGGATCCTTTGCATGAAAGCCACAGCAGCATGCCACTATGCCAAATTAGTAATTTCCTGAAAGATAGGAAGACTGAAACTTAAATGGCTGTCATTTACTGAATTCAGTTCTCACCATAGCTCTTAACCTCTTAGCACAAAAAACCTGGACAAAGCCAATAATGGGGGAATGCAGAATTTAGTTCTCACTTCTCACCATAGCTCTCAACGTTGTAGCACAAAAAAACCTGGACAAAACCAATAATAGAGGAATACAGCCCTAAAATAGGGACACATTTATCTTATAAACTTAGAAAATTGCTAGAATAAAAGGTTTTATGTTACCATATATTTTCTGAAGAATATGAAGTCTGAAATGCAAATGCCCATCATAGGTTCATAGGTTAGTACTAGGCTAACTGCCCTTGTGAGCAATTTTAAGCCTAGCCAGTTATCCCCTGTGAGATTCAAACCCTGTACCTTGAGTTTGTAAGACAAACACCTTAAACCATTAGGCCACCCTCCCAACCCATTATTTAGTGAATTCAATCCTTCAGTGATTTGCCACAAAAGTCTTGAAAACCACAGATTTTATGAGGAACAGATCAAAAATATCAGGCATAAGTTTACAAGTGGTGGTGGCTAGGGACTTTAGGCTCCTTTACCTTGTACCTAAGGTACAGGGTTTGAGCCTGAGTACCTTTAGCCACCAGGTGTATTAACTTGGGGCATTGACACACACAATAAATGTTTCCTACTTCAGCCAGAATTGTTCCTGTCCAGGACACTTCCCACTCACAAAGCAGATCCATCCATTAAGCAGCATAAACTGATGCAAAAATAACCCACTCTGCTTGCATCCAGACTGATAACCTGCTCTGCATAACTGATCCATTTCAATAAAAAATAACCCACTCACACACATACTCAGAATAGATAAATGTTTCCTACTTTAGCCAGAATCCTTTCTGTCCAGGACACTTCCCGCTTGCAAAACAGATCCAGTCATTAAGCAGCATAACTGATCAAAAAATAACCCACTCTGCTCACATCTGGACTGATAATACACTCTGCATAACTGATCCATTTGAATAAAAAATAACCTGCTCTGCTCACTCACATCCAGACTGTATAACTGATCTGCTCTGCTCACATCCGGACTGCATAACTGATCCATTTGAATAAAAAATAACCTGCTCTGCTCACTCACATCCAGACTGTATAACTGATCTGCTCTGCTCACATCCGGACTGCATAACTGATCCATTTGAATAAAAAATAACCTGCTCTTCTCGCTCTCATCCAGATTGCATAACTGATCCATTTGAATAAAAATGAACCACCTATTTGAATAAAAATGTTTCCCATGGAAATGCGTACACTCAAAGTGAGCCAACCAAGCGGTGTGCACGTGAGCCCTTGAGCTCAATTCCTACAGGCTGCTAGCTCTGACGGAGCTGATGTCATCGCACATGCGATGATGTCAGCTCAAACAGCAAAAAAAAATAAAAAAAAAAAAAAAAGCTGAGGGAAAAAAGTCAGAAATGAAGGGGTGCCATTCGGGAATCATGGCACCCCATTATTTGGACCCCAAAACTCGGTAAAAACGGAGTAATTTGGTATGGTTGGGAGGAATGAGTATGTTTGTTAAACTGAGGTGAGCAGTCTTGATGCCAGTTCAGTTTATCATTTGTAGACTTCAAACTCAAATTATTTCACTCAACTGTCTTGTAAAACTGGGGTGAGTAGTCTCTAACTCTGGCAGTTTAAGTTATCATCTGTTGCCTTCAAATTCATAAAATATTTGACTCTGCTGAGTTTGTTATGAGTGGAGGTGTTTTAATATGTTATTGGCCTTCACAATAAAATCTGGATGCACTGGCTGTGTTGCTCTGGTTATATGTTTTTGGGCAGGGGATCACAGACAAATGTTCCATTCTGGTTGCCATTATGACTGTTTCATATACAACACATTTTTTTAATTTTATTTAGATCTGCCTTCTTTCTGCTGTATTGACCAATGTGTGAAAGGTGTATATGCACACTGCTTGGCTTCAGTTACAGCTCAATGGGGACAGATTTTTTTAGTCAGGAATGTTTTTGAACTTTTGCTATCAACTCTTTAATTCTTGGTGTGTCGCCTCTTAATTTTTCCATGTACATGCTAATTACACTTGAACTCAGTCTCCCAAAGTTTTATCACTGCCCTCTCCCTTGTCTTCATAGTCCAGCACAACTACTATTCTGAGCCATAGTATAGGCGTCAAGATAGCCTGAGAGGAGACCACAAATTATAGAATGTTGTTATACCTCAGAGAATTTATTTTTTATAGTGCCTTTTAGGCCAACGACAACTAACATTCTTCTTATTTAACAGGATGGCCACCAACAAAAATAGCTGTTGCAAACAAGTAATGAATCACCTTCTGTTTGCATTCATATTATTTCAGGTCCCATAGCATGACTTGCCCATAAATTAAGAATCAGTCTTTGTTTCTTTTAAATGCAAAATACTTTGTCATATTTATAAGAGGAGGACGAAATCATACTGTCAATGTCTGAAAACTTAAAAGAATTTATCCAGCTTCTAAACAATAATGCCATGGGCATTATATTTGTATACAGTTATAGTTTCATAGGTTCATAGGTGTGTAGTAGGCTAATGGCCCTGGGGCCTTTGCAAGCCTACCCCATAGGATTACCCTGGCATTGTGCCACCCGACCTTAGTTCCCAGTGCTTCTGTCGAGTAAAGCCACTGGAGTGATCCCTGGGGTGAATTTTCTATTTCCCATCCACTCATTAAGATTTCTTTTGAAGAGGGCCAGTGAGGTGCTCTGCTTGACATGTATGAGAAGTCTATTCCATAACATAGATCTTATTATTAGTTATTTTTGGGTCTATATCTATTTGACAAAGGTTCACTTCCACAAACCTTACTTCATTGACCTGAAAATACCAAATGATCAGTTCCACAAATGTTCACATCGAAAAAATATTTCACCAGGGAAAGGAAGCATTTATCCAACACTGCACCCGAGCTCACACCACAGTATGTCATACCTACCCAAGTGAGGGGTTTTGCCCCCCACCCCACAACACTATATATACCAACTCTGAGACCACACTAAAGTGCCAGAAAGTGGAATTTTGTACTTTTGGCCAAATGCTTCCTTTCCCTACTTAAATCTTTCATGGATGTGAATGTTCGCAGAACTGAATGTTCAGTGGTTTCAGGTTGATGAAAGGTTAGTGAAAGTGAACATTTAACAAATTGTATAGACCCATTATTTTTTGAATGTTAAATGACCAAGCTGAGTTATGGTTCAGTTCGCACTACTTTATTTAAAAAAAAGTCATAAGAATGCCATACTTTCAGCACAGAACTATCACCCACCCCATGCAATCAGAAATATACCCAATTCACAATTTGTGAGGCTTGGTAGAAATTGTCTTGGTAATCTTGATTTTTTGGAACAAGCTCAGATCATGCTAAAACATTTTAAATTAAGGTAATATTAGCTGTCCCTCATTAATCAACCCTTTGATAGAGTTAAGTCCACTATCATGAGGAACATTTTATCCTATGAAGCTTGAAATTGTTCCATGCAGAACAATATTAGATTTGTGTCTACTTTTAGGACCAATTCATTTAAAATTAGGAGTGTTTTGGACAGCCAGTGGTCTCTACTGACTAATGGTTCTCTCTTTGTCAGCATGGTACATTGGTCTATGGCATACTAAAAAGTTAAACAAAACTTGGCTAATGTCTTTTCTTAATTTAAGAAATGTATTTTTTCCTTTGCTTTTGCTAAAAGGATACAGTAAACTGACTGTTTTCTTGTGGCAATTGTTCTAATTTTAGACATATTTATACAGGAGTAGACATTTTACTTCTGTAAACACTTTATGTACATATAAAATCAGTCTTTCTTTAATTGTATAACACACTACTTATATATGTATGGCAGTATGTGGGTGTGGTGCCTTCTATGTGGGACAGACCTCTATGATTTGGAAATTAAGAATTTCCTTGCTTATATACAGATACTGGATCCTACTCAGTTCAGCTTTGTTAAGGGCAGATCCTGCCTCTTAAACCTGGTTGATTTCTTTGAAACAGTCACCAAGGCCATTGACGAGGGGAAGGTGGTCCACACAGCCTACCTGGACCTCGCAAAAGCCTTCGATACAATACCCCACTCGGGCATTATAGATAAGCTCACCAGCTTAAATATAAACCCCTATGTCACTAGATGGATTGCAAACTGGCTCAAGGACAGAACCCACATGGTTAGAATTGCTAGAGCCATGTCAGACTCCAAACCAGTTACAAGTGGTGTCCCACAAGGCTCAGTCCTGGGACTTCTCTTGTTCGGTATATATTTCTCAGAGGTACAGGCCAACATGGAAGGACTGTGGCTGACCAAGTTCGCAGATGACTGCAAACTGGGCGCCATAATTGACTCTCCAGCTGACACAAGCATCCTCCAAAAGGGCCTCATAGAAACAGACAACTGGTGCCAGAGCCATGGTCTCAAGCTAAATGCCAAAAGTGTATAGTCATCCCCTTTGGCAAAAACAAAGTGCCCACAAATTACCACATAGGTGGTAATCCATTAAGTACAGAAGAAGTAATTAGGGACCTGGGGACCCAAGTTGATAGCAATCTCTCATTTGACAACCACGTGGCCAAAGTGGTAAGAAAAACATTTTATATAGCCCACCTAATCATGAAGGGATTCACATCTAGATCAGGGAGGTTATCGTGCCTCTTTACTCATCCCTCATCAGGCCCATAATTGAGTACAATGCCCCTTTTGGGATGTACCTTACCAGACACCTGCAGCAACTGGAAAGACCCCAAAAGTACCTCACCAAGAGGATCAAAGGGCTCAAACAGATGCCATATGCTGCCCGGTTAAAGAAACTCCAGCTCTACTCAGTGGCATACCGCCTGTTCAGAGGCGATCTGTGCCTGACATATAAAGCCATGTCCAACCCGCAATTAATGGACATGCTGCACCTCAGAAAATCCAAATCCCATCGAGCTCGACTTGAGAGACTTGAACCTCAGCACTGAAATAAATAGGACATGCTGGAGGGACAGATTCATAACCCAGAGGCTCCCTTCACTCTGGAATAAAATCCCAGTCCAGGTTAGGCAGAGTCCCTCATTGACTCTCTTCAAGAGGAATCTTGATGAGTGGATGGGAGATCGTAGGTTTACCCCGGGTATCACTTCTGTGTCACTGTTAGACAGAGGGACAGTATACTAACCTCGAAAAAGGGCATAGCAAAATAAATTTAAAATGGGTGGCGAAAGCCAAACACATTCTGGCTAGGCTTATAAATGCCCTAGGGCAGATAGCCTAGTATGAACCTATGAACCTATAAGTGATTTGTGATGCAAGTGGGAACTTGGTGCCTGCCTTGCACAGGATTTGTTATTTGTTGGAACTGATGGGCTAGAAGATTTTTACCATTTAACAAAAGCACAAAGACATGATGTTTTAAATAAAAGACTGAAGCTAGATTATTAATTTAGGTACCAGTACACCACCAGGTCGCAACAAAGTTTTATAAGAGATATTAATATTTGGTTATAGTACTGGTTCTATTAATTCTTATTTAATATATTGCTTTAAATATTTTATGGGTTCAGATGCTTCTTGCTGTTAAATTATGTTGATTCCATGACTAGTATTACAACATACTGTATATTAAAATAAAGGTATTATTTTACTACTAGATAAAATAAAGATAATATTTTTACACTACATAAAACAAAGGTATCATTTTTCCACTAGATAGTAACATTTATTTACAGTTCAAGGTTCCTAATGTCTGTTATTATAGGGTGACAGTATTTGATATATATATATATATATATATATATATATATATATATATATATATATATATATGTGTGTGTGTGTGTGTGTGTGTGTGTGTATGTGTGTGTGTGTTTAGCGCAGATTATTAACATTTCTGAAGAATCTTTATGGTTTATGAGGATTGTGTATCAACTCAGTTTGTAATGGTCTAATAAAGATATATTTAGACTTATTTGGTTTTACTAATATTGTTTTACAAAGACAGTGATATGCTAAATGTCATAGAAATGAATATTTCTTACATGAATCATACTTATATTATTATGGTCATTATGACTGAATATTTATGTTTGTTCTATGTTCAATACTGATTTTATTTTTAAAGTTTGCTGCTTGCTTTAATTACATGGTTTCTGATCATGTGATTATTCATTTGAGGGAAGGCTTTGATTTAAAAAGATTGTGGTTGATGGTGGATTCAGATTATTCATTGAAAAAAATGTTTTATCAGTTAGACTGGTCTGCAGTAGATTCCTCAATAAATATGAGATTTACCTTGAAAGAAGAAGTCTTGATTAATCTTACTTTTGGTGTTGGTTCTCATTTGGAGTTATATACATGGCTACAGACAGATAGATGTGAAGTAGAGTTCCTCCTTAACCCAATTCAAGTGTAACTTAGACAACAGGATGGGGAACAGGAAATTCATCCCTGGCTTGGCAACTATGTCTGTAATAGACACAGGCAACCTGTAAATAGTTCATCTCCCAAGCCTCTGCTTACACTTATCAAGGGTACTAGAATTTGTCAGAGATTTGAGATGCATAGCTTGGCTTAAAAAGCCCCTTGTGGTCATTAGGCTAGTAAACACATATGAACCTATGAACCAATGATAGATAGAGGGATACATAGATAGACAGATAGTTAGAAAGATATATAGATAGACAGATAGATATATAGATAGATGGATAGATAGATATACAGATAGATAGATAGATAGATAGATAGATAGATAGATAGATAGATAGACAGATAGATAGATGTGTGGCCACCATGCTGTTCTTTGAGTCCTGAATCACCAGATCACATATTGCAAAACCAGTCTCAGTGATCGCTGCTCATCAGTATTAATGGTCTGCATAAAAAGAAGTATATGACTTGCCCCTACTAGATCTCTACACCCTTTGTAGTGCTTGAAAGGGAGTTTCACTGGGTCACCATACACATGTATAATGTCAGTTTGTATTGTTTTGCATCTTAATATCTTATATGTTATATTAGTCAGTTTTACAGATATATAGCTTCTTGGAGCATGTAGTGGCAGACATGCTACTTACTATGATATATCTTTAGCTCCCCAGTTTAAATTCATTTGTACAATATTCAAGAAACAATGTTTACAAAATCAGCACAGTCAACGTCTGAATTCGAAATGAGAGCAACTGTTTGATTTTGATCCTTAGAGCAGGGTGTCATGCATAACTATTATGGTATATCTGTAGTGAATAACTCTGAATCACAATACTTTCAGATGGTATAGTATACTATAGTATAGTATAGTATAGTACGGTACAGTATACAATATAATATAGGATAGCATAGCAGGACTGATATCACTACTGTGTATATGTGATAATGATTTAATGTCATGTTCTTTACATCATACCTTTATAGGAAAGTCAGTCTGTTTTTAATTTTGTATATTTAGAAGTCACTGTTTTTGTGTCACAGCTGGATACTGGTGCTTTGGTGGCTATGTGGGAATTGGCGCCTGTTCCAGGAGTTGTAAATAATATCATGTCCTGTATAAGATGAGCAGTAGATACTCCCTCAAGATTTATATTTGCAAATGTATAAGGATAGCTTACTTAGTGGGTTACACACATGGCACTCTGTAAGGTGCATGTGAAGGAGGACTTAACAGGAAATCTCAGGAGATGATTGGTGACCTACAGCAGTAGGAACCAGATGCCTCTGTGATAGATGATTTAAAACAATGACAGTCAATACGAACTGAGTAATTCTGCAATATGAGTGCTCAGGAGAGAGACCACCAGGTTTTAGAAAGTGTTCTTTGCATGTTACAGTATTGTTATAAACTAATACTTTATGCTGATCACTGGTGCAGCACCTTTAAATTTACAGTGTGTTTCCTATTGGATACACAAGTGCTGTATGTAGCATAGCACAAATTGCTACTGCAGGTGGTTATATAGTAATGTTTAGTCATTAGGCTGATAATGGCATGTTTATGATACAGAACCTAACTGATTGTGATGGTTGCAACAGGATATTCCTGACCCACAAAGAGGTATAATATTGTGGCAGTGGATATAGTCACCTGCAACATTTATGACGTGACTGTAAGTGTTCCCATTAATCACTGAAGGATTGTTATTGTAGGCTACATTATGTTCAGCATATTGGCCAATATGCATGACCTGTTTGCTGAGCTATTGAGTAGCCTGGGATGTGTTATTATAGCTGGGTATGCATGATGATATGAGACCTTTCACTGTAGTTAAATGCAAATGTGTCATACACTAAGGTGCTACTTCTGTCAAAATTCCTTTACGGCTGATTTTAAGGTGAGTTGAAAATGAAATAATCAGAAGGAGGAGGATGGAATGGCTGGTACATGAGTAGGGTGAGATGTGGCAATGTGTAGTAATGCAGAACTACTTCAGAACTGACTGTTCCCTTGTGCCCTCCAGCAACACCTTTAGATATGTTATAGTTTCTGTTGAAGAGTCAACATTGAGGCCTGCATGATGTTCCTCATTCAGTGCATCAAAGGCCCAAAGCCCTTCAGTAAAGACACTACAGGATGTTATTTCAGTAACCGGGCCTCTGGAAAATGAAATTGTTAGCAGGATAATCAAGTCAGAAGTTGGTTTGACACTGCCCCATCCTTGCTGAAGTAGATAGACAATGTGAGATCTGTGCTACTTAAGCTGGAAAAAGTGACCCAGTGTGATGCATTTAAGAGTAACAGCATGTCTAGTGGTAGCACTTCTGAGAATCTCCAGTGCCCCTGGAGATGCATTTTCATTGGGTAGCTGTTAACATATGCCAGTAGAGCAGAGAAATGTTCTGTTAGCACTGATAAATTGTCACAGAAGTTTCTACAATGCCTGTTGCCAATATTGCTTTAAAAAATGTGGGTTGCCTTTAAGAGATATAGCGATCAGAGAGTATCTTAAGAAAGAGGATTAGCAGGGAATATGTTGAAATCCTGTTAATATATAAAACTGCCAAAAAGAAGCCAACATGTAGTTGCATTAGTAGTCTGTGAGCGCAAGCAGAAGCTATCTGTAAAACGTTGCATTTTATATCTGTTTGCTAAAAGTAAAAATATAGCTGAACATTTCTTTTAATAAGAATAGTTCTGTTGGTGTGTTTGGCAAAACGTAATTCAACTTAAAAAAAGCTTCAGCATGTATTTCATGTGTATGCTCCAAGAGCATTTAAAGCCTGTTTAAATGGCTGAAAACTCCAGTAATATTTCCTGACATAACCTGCCATGTACATCTGTGTAGAAATACTCACATATTTCTCAAGTCAGCCATTTTATCTGTTCTTTAACATACTGGCTTTCACTGTACTATATATGTGCAAAGGTGCATAGTACATAGAAACTGGTCAGGCAGCCCAAGAGACCAATAATAAGCCTATCCTAAATTCACAAGTGCCCCCAAAGCACCATCTAGTTAAGTGACTTACCCAAGGTCACACTGTAGGCAAATGAAGGCTGAGGGAATCAAACACTATATCACAGGAAGTAACTTATTTACATCTCACATATTGATCTTCTAAACCAACTGCCAAACCCTGTTTTCTTAGCACAGAAAGCAGTTTTATAGTCAAAAATAACTTCATACAACACAATTCAGCAGACTAGAATAATCTTCTTTATTGCAAAGAACACACATATGTGGGAGACAAACCAATGAAGGTGTTCCCTCCCCAAACACAAAAAACTTCATTCTTTTATATTGTAAATGTTTCTAGACAGCATATTTTGTACTATTAAATTATAGCAACTAATCACTTAAAGCTAAACAACTTTGCATTATTCTGCTTACCAAGATTCTGTAGACCCCTTATCTCTGCCTTTCCATATTAGGCACAAGTTCTGATCTTCCATGTTGCAACTTTCTATGCTGGTAACATTCACATGTTGGCAGTATCCATATTGGCAACAAAAGAAAACTAAAGATAGGCACAGCCTTCAAGAATCCATCTTCCAAAAAGAGAAAAATAATTGTATACACTAAACATTTTTCCTGTCTTGCACTTCTCCATTAATAATCCCCCATTTGATGCTATGAAGCATCACTCAACTCATATATATTTTTATTACCAGAAAATGACAACAGGTTTTCAAATGAGTAGATACTTTTCCATATGCTATCAGGCATTCATCACATGCTGCTTCCTTCTTTCCTTGGCATTCCCAGTGCTTATACAGGCACTTAGCAAAAATGGTTTTATAAGCAACAAGCACATGTTTATGCTTAGAAGGATTAAAAAAGATAGTTTGAATAATATTTTTCAATTTCTACCTCTGTCACAAACATATTATCATAAATTCATCCAAAATTTCTAAATATATTCTCCGCACTGTTTTCTTCTTTATTATGATTTTCTTCAATTGTGGTCAGTGGCATTGTATCTACTCTATTATTAAAATTCATATTTTGTAATTTGACACTTTCCCTATATTTAAGAAGCATTATGATTAACATTTTGTGCACAAATAAAATTATACCTAAAAAGATAATGACTATTGCACTCAAACATGAAGAATTTCAAAATACTTCATGGCCACTCAGAAAAGAAGTTAGTTAATCATGCCCATTGAGAGCTGTCAGCTTCTTTTGCATGAGACAGCTCTGCAACCTTCTGCATAATTTCCATGTGACTATGAATGACATTTTCTTTATCCGCGATATATTTGCAGCACTCTGTTTTGATGAGTGCACACGTACCATCATTAGGAGCAAGGGTGAAGTCAAGTGCCATTCTGTTCTGCAGCATCACACTGCTCACGGCAGCCATTTCAATTGTGATCTTATTTATTAATTCAAAAGTAGCACTGATTAATGTTTGTAATAGTTTAGATAATTTTTTCAACTCCCAAATTGACTTCACAGTTCCATATGCAGGCAGGATTCCTGCTCCTTAAATAACACCATCATCTAGATCCATGTGTGCTAGTCCTTTAAATGCAGTATTTTCTGTAGTGTGCTGGAAATCCATGAAGCATCTATTTTCCTGATTGGATTTTTAATGTCCTTTGTCTCCCTCTTTTGGAAAGCATTGTGATGTTTCCACTAGGTAAAGTCTCTGTATGTTGAATAGCTGGTATAACACAGCATATGTAGCAAATACTTGACATACCAGTTTATTGGTAACCAGGGGTAAGCTTGATATCCACAAATATAGTAAAACTCATGTAATGCTGCCATACCCAACCCTCCAGCTCCATCTTATATTTTTTTAGCAAAATTGCAGTAGCTTCATCTGACATAAAGTGTCCCATTTTAATGTAATAGGTAAAGGATTATAGTAGTTTACTAGGGTAACAGCCCTAAAGCCTTTTTAAGCCTAGGCAGTCATGTCCTTTTACAATCACTGATAACTGTAGTGGAGCCAGTCTAAAGGAGGTAGTGTTATGGAATGAATTTTGTTTAGCTTTCTAATTTCTGATTAAAATGATTGTATGGAAACAAAGGAATACCCCATCATGTACAGCAGGTATAGTGTACACACCCAACATGTACTGACATTTATAGTTTTTTATATGTATACACGGCAGCAGAGAAAGTATTAAACTTAGGATGCCATTTTGGTGTTTCAGCTCAATGTTAACCAAACATGTAACTATGCTTTTAGTCAAACACTTATCTCTGCCAAAACGTTTTTCAGTACTTACAGTTCCAATAGCTCCTGTGAAAGAAGAAAATGCAGAAAAATGATGATGAACACCAAAACAGTAATTACAGTAATGTCTATGCAAATATCAAGCAGACCAGGGATGGATGATACTTAAATATTTATAAATATGGATAATAATCTTTATTTTTGTAGTCAACATGGAATCAATTTCCAAAACAAATCCATCCTAAGTCAAAACCGGTTGCATTTCTGCAAAGGATACTTGATTGCGTGAATCATTGCCTGGATCTTGAGTCAGTTTTTACTCATTGTCCATTGTAGATGATGTTGCTGGATTATTAATTCTCACTTCTGATAATGTTATTGATGATAAAAAAAGAATCACTAATTCTTATCTCTGAACACAGTGACATTGCTGAATCACTGGGCCTCACTAATGGATACATTTGTTTCCGTTTTTCATTCAGGTGCAGAATGAGAGGGGCTCATTATCATTGAAAAAAAATGCTGTCAATGGCATCTTGTTGACATGCATCACTAAAGCGGGCTTTCTTGATGTGAGACACATTAATACAAGTGGCTGATTATTCTCATCTGATGACAGTAGCAGTTATAAGCAAAACTCAATAGATTTGTTCTCTTTTTGTATGATTGCTTTAATTCTTTCCCAGTTAGGTTTAGAAGGGCATGCTGTAATGACTGCTTTCAGTAAGTTGTGTCTTGTGGTTAGCAATCCTTTATCTGTGTGTTTTTTTCCCATATTTCCTTAAAAATATCTGGAGGGATGGAAGCTTTTAAAATTGCTTGTAAGTCTTCAATAGCAGGGTTTTGTAAGTGTGCATGTCCTTCTAAAATGTCAACATATTTAGCTGAGTATGTTCAGATGGGAAGGAGAGAATCTACAATAGTATGAAAATTTACTGCAGTCTACAGTTGTACTACTATTTTGGTAAGTTCAGTGAAACCATCCCAGACTGCTGCATCATTAGGTACTTCCCTCAAAGGATGAATTTGAGCATCAGGTAGTGTGTTGCTGGAGGGGTTGTCATCATCAAAGAATGAATCAGAACTTGTTGCATCCTCAAACCTTTGTTTAGGAGGTGACTTCCACCTATATTCTTCTCCATCAATGATTATTATAAGTTTTGCTGCTAACTTTTTGAACTTTTAATATTTGTCTTAGAGGGGGTACTTTTATTCTGAAATAATTTTAACTTGTCTATATGTTTTGTCCCAGATGCATGCTTATGTTTTGATTCTCTCTATCCTTATTTGCTATTCTTCTTATTAACATTTGATCAGACTGTGAAATAGCATGTTGCTGTCACAGCTGCAGTTATCTAATGTTGTAAACTGATCCTTTAGGATGGGCCGACATAATGGAAGGACTTGAGAAGTATGAGGAGAAATAGTAAATGTGCTTTCTTCAGATCATTCCCTTACCTGCTGTCTGAAGAGGGAAGGCTGTCTGCTTAAAAAAGGAAGCAGACTGGTCATACGGGGGAAGGGGAACTGAAGGAATCAGAGGTCAGTCATTATCAGATGAATCAATTTGCATTATGTTTAACTTTTCTAGTTGTTTTAAAAGATAAAGACACCAGGCACATATTGCTCTTCTGCACATGTATGTAATGTATTGCCTGCTCTATTAACTGTCTGCAGCTGTAACTTTAATTTAGCTGAATTATATTTTAGACTTCTAACTACTGGATTCTTCTCATCAGTCATCACAAGCTGACCAACAAGAGGGAGGTACTTTGGTTTCCTTTCTGTTTAAGCTTCTATTTAACATTTTCTAAGTGACCTGTTTAGTGAGGTCAGATCAATTTACCTAATAACAATCATGTCATCCATATTTATTAAGCATATGTCTGGCTGAAGTCACAAAATTCAGCTTTTTAAATATACCCACATTTGCACCCATTGTAATTTCAGTATAATGACAATATTACCCATGTGCATTCATTAAAAAGCCTCTTTCATACAGTATATAATAATATGCAACTATGACTAAAAAACACTCTGATTTGTGTGTGTGTGTGTGTGTGTGTGTGTGTGTGTGTGTGTGTGTGTGTGTGTGTGTGTGTGTGTATATATATATATATATATATATATATATATATATATATATATATATATATTCAAGCCCCAACTTAAGTCCCCCTCCAATTTAATCTCTCTTACTTCCTCCCCTCTGATCTAAGTACTCGATTATTATAGATACACACTGTTGGTCATAACTCCTCTTCTATATATATCACAAAAAACAAGCCAAAAACAGAACCTATAAGAAAAAAGGCTCCACGGCTAAAAGTTTGAATTTTGTCTTTTGTGCAGTATCGTGTTATTGTGGTTCCTGTTTCACCAGTGGATTACATTCTGTGGTGCTGAGTCGAATAGACTGCACAGTTTAATAAACTATTCAGCCTTTTAGCCGTGGAGCCTTTTTTCCTCTTCTATATATGTAAATATTCTTGATTCTCTGTAAAAAAAAAATTACACTTCATTTTTAATTTTCTTGTGCTACTGATTAGTGTTGCATTTGTATTTTTGTGATTTATTGCATTTGCATTTTTCATTTTTCTTGTAAACCTAACTTCTATTGCATTTACATTTTTGTAATTTGTTGCATTTTGCATTCTTTGTTTTCTCGTTTCTGTATGGAGCTTTTTTCCTTGGGTCTCCACTGAAAATGGGCCACAAGCCCAGCTGGAGAGACACACACACACACACACACACACACACACACACACACACACACACACACACACACACATACACACACACACACACACACACACACACACACACACACACACACAATTAGATCCACTCTCATACAGGAATATATCCCTTTGTGATTAAAACTTACTCTCATATGAAATATTATGGCCTACTCTCATACAATCAATAATCTATTGCAAAGATCTTGTAACAAAAACATACCTATAGAGTTTTCTTGTTTGACTTGCTGATCTCTTCCTGACTATTGTTGATTTATGTCTGCGTTTGAGTTTAGATTGAAGTTATTCATTTAAGATTTGATTACTTCTATTTTTTATCTTATTCTTATATTGCATTTTGTTTTGTTTTATGTTGTTTACTCTTCTTGGAATTTTAAAAGTCTAGGGTCAGTTAGACAGGAATTCTTTTGCAGACAGTGAATAACATCCAACTAATTAGTGGGAGGAGTTGAGAAATAGCATTCCTCATTGAACTACAAATATTTAGTGGAATCATTATTTAGCTGTAGTTTTGTTTGACTTGTTGTTCCCTGTCTGACTATTGCTGGTCTATGTCTACATTTGATTTTTCCCACTCACTTGCTTTTCTGCTGTTGTACTTTTAAACGTAGTGGCTTTGAGTTGCCTACCCCTACTATAAATCTGATTTTGGGCACTAATTCCTGTCTCATCTAATCAGCTCATTCTACTGAGCATTGAGAGCTCAGCTGGGAATGTCCTCCCCCTTAGTCTCTTAAACTTGAATTGTCTTCTTTTTCCTACCTTTCTACTTATTAAAAATGCACTTTATTCAGTTGCTTTTTCTGTATTTGTGCTTCTTTCTACTTTATTTAGCTTCTTACTGCACATTCTTAAAGTGTTCAGTTGCATTTAATCTGCCTACGGTTGCCATCTTTTGTTTTGGCAAAAACCGGACCAAGCCCATGCTCTGTAGCACCTCCTATAATCCTGGCCATCTTGTTCCCTATCCCCACCCACTTTCTGCCTATTTTGTGATGTCATTGTCACGTTTTTTTTCTATTTACTATGCTTTTCTGTAAAAAGACATAGTAAGTCCACAGATTTAACAAACCTAATAGTCTGTTTCTTTTTTAAAACAGAATACTGGGGTTTGTACAGTGTTTTCTGGAATACTGGGCAATCAGTTTAATTTCTGGATAGTCTGGAAAAAGCAGGTGGCAAAGCTAGATCTTCTGCATTTATTACTGCTTGCTAGTAGCCTGATTACATTGTAACTGCTATTCTAAGCCTCTTAGTTTTGCTTTAAGCAATTGGACTTCAAATTAATTATGTTACATAAAGAAGGATGGTGGTCTACATTCTTGTGGCAGAAGAAGTAGCTCACACACTTCTGAGTTGGGAATTACTGGTTGAAGGCATAGTGTGTCTGTATTTCTAAGTGTCCGAGTTCTGGTTTAAGCACTTGACCTGCAAACCAGTTATTTTAAATTAAGAAAGTTTGTGGTCTACACTCTTGTTGGAGGACAGGGTAGCCTGTCCCATTCTGAGTTGAGAAATACTGGTGAAGGCTTATTGTGCCTGTTAATCCAAGTGTCTTTCTTCTGGTTTAACCACTTGGGCTCCAAACCAGTTATTTTACATTAGGAAGGTTTGTGGTCTACACTTTTGTGGCATTACTGTCTAGACAGACATTTTTTTTAACTTCTGGAAGATCTTGTTTGCACACAGCTGAGCATTGCTCATCAAGTTCCTTGTCTTATTGACCTATTGAATATTTAATTTTCCCTCATGACTCCACAGTAAATCATTAGCCATGGATATGCACTTCCTGACTCTCTCTGTGGCCAGTCTGGCTGGAATGGGTATTTTGAGGCATTGCATCAATTGCCTCATGTACACTGACAACCCATTTATTCTTAATAAAACAGATAAAGTATGCAAGAGGTGTAAATACACTTTAATGCTAGAGGTAAAAGTCTCTCATGCAACCAAAATTAATCCTATAGAGGTTGTCAGTGACACTTGCATCATGCCTACTACACATGGTAAGGACCCTGCACATAAAACTACTTATGTTTAGTCACTTACAGGTAACCTTCTTAAAACACTAAGACCCCGTGCACAGTACAATCAAAGAAAGGGTCCTCAGCCATCACATAAACACTCCATTAAAAGACCACCCACAGCTACACATAGTAACACTGTATCCAATGCCTCTTCTGCTAAGCTCTTAAGGCAAATCATTGTACAGACAAATTTCCTGGTCATTGGTGATTTGAAGCACACTGATGTCCCCCTCACCAGACTGAGTAAGGAGAGAGTTACAGTTAGCTGCCATTTTGGGTCTAGGATCCTCAAGTTACACGTACACTCAGGTCATTGAACCATAGTTACCAATATGTCTCTGTCATAGTCCATGTGGTTGTTAATGACCTGAGACATACCTCCCTTGACTATATGAAGTGAGTCATGATTGAACTCACTGATTATGTATCTCAGGCAGGTATGAGTCTAGCACTGAGCAGCACACTACCTTCTCCAAAGATGACAAAACTTTACCAACAGAAAATTATTGTTTTTAACAATTGACTTAGCTGCTGCTGTCACTCCAAGGAGGTACACTATTTGATACCCTGGGAGGACATGGTTGACAGACCACTCTGCTTTGCCAGGGATGGTCTGCACTTAGCCCCTCTAGGCATTAGACTTCTTCCACTCCCATAGTGCTTTTTTAGGCAATGCTAAACTGATAAACCTACCATCTTAACTGAACCTATGAAGGAATATCTGAAGATGATACTGCTGAATGCTAGAAGTCTTAACAAGAAACCCCACTCCCTGCAAACCTTCCTCTCCCTGGAGAGTATAGATATCGATATAGTAACGGAGACATGGTTAAAAGTCATGGAGACTATGCCAGCAATGCAAGGTTATAATGCCTTTCACACCTTTAGACCAGCTACTGCAGAGAAGGGAACTAAAGGCAGAGGATTCTCAATCTATATTAAAATCAGCCTCACATACAGACTAGTTAAAGTGTAGGACCCACTGGAACTCCTATATGTGCAACCACCATAAACAGGGTCTTGTACCATATCCTTGCAATCTATAGGTCCCCCTCTATGTCCCAGGAAATCCATACTACCTATCTCAATGTATTAGAGTCCCTCACCATTCAACCCAATACAATATTCATGGGGATCTGACCACCTCTCTACAGAGTGGGAATCTTACAACACTTCTAATGCAGAAGCCCAGCAATTCCTAAACTTTGTTAATACCGTCATCCTGGAACAGTTGGTCCATTTGCCTACCAGGGCTACAAACAGTCTTGGTGTTGTACTCATGAACATAGGGGGCTGATGCTCCTCACTCAATGTAATGTCTTTGCTCATCAGATCTGGCCATAAGGCAGTATTACTTGAAATAAACATGAAATCTATGGATACAGTGAAACCAAAAACCAGTAAGATTGATCCCAAGGCTAACCTCTCTCTACTAAGTGACACCTTGGTTAAATTCCAAGCACCCTCCCCAAACCCAGTAAATAGCATAGCATATGCTGAGTTATTTACAAAAATTGCAGCACAAACATATTGATAGCTGTATAGAGTGAGCTGTGCCCACTTGTATGAACAAGAAGCCAAAGTCAAAAGGCAACCACCCTGGTAGACTCACAGTATCAATTGGTTATACAAAAAAGGGAAAAAAATCTTGGCCAAGAGTAGGAGGAATAAATCCATATATTCTAAGAGCCCCTTGACCATTTTAAACAGCAGCAGCTAAGAGGCTAAACTTGAAGAAAAAATAGCTTCCTAGGCAAAGGACAACCACAATGTTTTCTACAGCTATGTCCATAACCTCAAGGGAAATACACAGCAATGCATAGAACTTATTGCACTTATTGCAGATGGCATCACTCACACTGAACTGTAAGCCATTCTCAAACTTTTGGCTGACAGGTTCAGTTCATATTTTTCTCCCCACTCCCCCAAATACTCAAAATTAAATACTGCATACCACAATCCCCCCAACTATTACTTGGGAACAGGTTATCAATCCATTTTCCAAGGCCAAAAACACTCTGCATTGATGGGCCTTGATAACATCCTTGGATATTAGTAAATAGCATGAAACATGACCTCTCTGGTTCACTTGAACTACTTTACAACTGGAACCTTCAGTCAAGTTTTATACCCAAGGAATGTAATATGGGTATGGTCATTCCCCTGCAAAAAGGAAGTGCAAATACTGATCCAGGTAACTGCAGGCCCATAAGTCTTACCAGCCTCAAAGACATCAGCTGGGTTTAAAGACCCTGTGTTTCTAAAGTACAGACAGCCCATTTATGCTGTGCTGACGAGGTCATAACAAGGCTGAAATATGTATGTCCACAGCTAGTGGGGGTTGGTTTTATTGACCTGAATGTAAACACAAAGACTTCAAAAAGAAAAACTAAAAAGTAATGCACATTCAGAAGACATATAGCTGAAACACTTGATGTCTTTAATGGGTCATTTGCATATATCCCATGGGCCTCTCTTTACAGGAGGCTTAAGGTATCACACAGTGAAAACTCTAGCTTGGCTAGGTTTTTCCTTGTAGTTTTTACTGACTGGTTTGTCTGTGTGACCTTTTTTCTCTTTTGCTTCCATAGATAAATGCAGTCTCAATACCAATATCATTCAATTCCTGATCATTTCTTAGTGAAACTTTTGCAATTCTGTGGGCAAATAACATCTGCTTTAACTTTCTTCAACAAAACTCAAAAGGTTTCCATTTATACAGAGAATTAAGCCTTTTCACATTAAAAGAAACACACTTAAACACACATAATAATGTCTCAGTAAATATGAACCAACAAAGAGGGTACACTGTTTAAGACCACACTTCATCCAACAGATTTGAGTCAGTGAAGTCTATGAGAAGGATGCTGACTTTCTGTGTAATATTCAAACACTCAATAAAGGTTTTGTTAGCAGAAAGGACACCATTTTAATTGCACAGTACCTTTATCATGTTTAGTATCTTTCCCTCCCCTTTCCTCTTATATTTATTACATTATATGTACTTTTCAATCCCCCTCGGGGGCGGGGGGAGGAGTTAGCTGATGAAGCGGAAGAAAGGGAGTAGGTTCCACTGCTACTGCCACCTCTGAGCAAGAATTTTGATCTGTAATATTTATTGACATAGCAACTGAAACCAGTGGAAATAACATCCTATCCAAAATCCTTCTTATCTACTCATCAGAGTTAGTACAGACTTGGGACTTGCGCTGTTGTAAACCTGGCCCAGCTTACCCCTAGCCTCATTCACTGGTCACTGCAGCATATGTGTAAGGTCCTGTGACTTTGTGAACCCTCTCTGGGACCTTCTGCTCCTTCATTGCACTATTATTGTTTTTCCCCAAGACGACCAGGCTTGTATTCTTTTTTTTTAATCACTATTAGATTGCTGAGTCATATTATCAAATGCTTTGATAACAGTGCAACTTATAACACTGCCATCCAAGTTTCTCTCTGTGACTTGTACTTTTATTTATTATATGTTATCAAAGCATTTGATAATATGACTCAGCAATCTAATAGTGATTAAAAAAAAAGAATACAAGCCTGGAAGCAAACTGGCTTCTTTTAAACAGGAAGTCTGTGAAACTGATGGATAACTCCATTTGCAAAATGGGAACTGGTTTAAAATATCAAAATGGAAATTGGTGTTTCATAAGTCCATGTAAGTAGGGAGAATTAACAAAATGAGTTTCACAGCTGAGATGTATTCTGAGGAAGAATGTAGGTCTTTAAATGATCTTGAGCTATGTGAATGACTTCCTGGTATTAGCTTAGAATCTAAAAGGTACACTTGGAGTTATTGGTATAATGAATACAATATTACAATAAGCTGGGCTTCAGTTAAACATAGAAAAATGTAAATATTTTGGGAAAAAGACAGCAATATGAAAATCTATCATTTACTCTGAAGTTTATTGAAAATGTGTGGATGAATTGTAGCACTAGAGAAAATGTGACACTAAATTGTCTGGTTTTGTTAAAGCAATTAAAGGATGTTTCTAATATGTGGAAGGTATATAGCATAATGTTATTTCAGAAAGCATATTGTTAGGCAAAATAAGTTATTTTAGATGCATTTATCCTTTTTCAGGAACAATTTGAGATAGAACTGTATTTTAGAGCCTTATGAGAGGCAGGCTAAGCCCCTTAAGAGAGGGATTCTTTACAAAGATTTAGAAAAAGGAGGTTTAAAATGGTGAACTCAGCAGTATTTCTGACATTTTGCAAATGCATTACACTATTAAGTTCTTATCAGAAAAGGAAGCTTTAATATGAGATATAGTTAGGATAAAATGCAAATTTTAAAGCAAGTTTTGGGTTCAATTAAGAGAATAAACTTAAAAGGTAAAGTATATAATGATCATTTTTAAAAACTATATTACTGGAATGAGAGTTGGAAACCAAATATTTCAGATATAAAGATTTGATGGGAAATGACTATCCAAAGTTAATATGACATACCAGCATTAGGAGAGTCAGCAAAAGAAAGTTAGAAAGCCATACAAAGACTGTGTAAATGGTTCATTTGTAATAACCCTTTAAAGCAAAATACCCTACCACATTATTGGTTGCTATAGATCCCCATTGTGAACCAAGAAAAGCACACCTCCTACCTGGACTTACTGAAGTCACTCACTATAAATCCCAACACCCTAGTCATGAGCGATTTCAACTATCTTTCCATTAACTGGGTGACATACATGAGCACAAATAAGCACACCCAGAGTTTTCTGGACTTTGTCAATTCAAAATGCTCTGGAACAGATAGTCTGCACCCCCACAAATGGCTCACATGTTCTAGACATAGTACTCACCAACATGGGGTGGGTCACTGCACTGCCCTGTGTGCTGCCATCCTTGTTAACAGTTGGACCATAAACCAGTCTGGTTCAAAGTAACTATTGGACCTGTCACCACTGCAGTAGCAAAAAAACTGAAAAGCTTTTCCAAAGCAAACTACAGCCTAATAAGCGATGGTATAAAACATTTATACCCCCCACAGTCACAGAGAACAATGACTCCTTCGCTGAGGTGTACACAAATGCCCTGTAAAAATACTTAAGCAACTGTATAGACTCAGCTGTACCTGACCATATTAAAAGCAGGGCCTCCTGAAAAAACAAGCAATCCTGGTGGAGTTCAAGTATAAACAGGTTATATAACAAAAGGAAGAAACTGATGTCTAAGAGCAAGAGGGAACAAAAAATTCCCTCCACAGCTTGAACAAGAAAATTAGAAATCTTGTAAAGTCCTCTCCTCTAAAGCTAATTATGAAGCTAAACTAGCACCCCTAGCTAAGGATAATTGTAAGGTAATCATTAACTATGTCCAAAATCTAAAAGGGAATGCTCAGCTATTTTCTGAACTGATAGTAGATGGTCCCACTCGTAATGTACTGGAAGAAATTGCCAACATGCTAGCTGACAGATTTGGTGCAAACTTCACACACCCCTCCCCCGTCCCCACCAGCCATACCCCAAAGCATACCTGACACCAGTCCTCTGCCTAATATCTCTAGAGATCAGGGCATGTCTGTGCTGTCCAAGGCCAACACAATGGCCTTAATAGGAGAAGATAGCATCCCAAGTTGCTTATCAAGCAATCTAAAATAGGACCTAGTGGGCCCACTTGGCATTCTTTTTAACCACAGCCTGAGAACTTCCTTTTTTCCAGCAGAGTGGAAAACAGCAACATTTGATCCTGGGAACTATAGACCCATAAATCTGACCAGCCTCATCTGCAAGGCCATGGGAGTAATCATCATGGGCCTTATCAACAAGGACATAGGCGACCTTGAAACCAGATTTGGCTTTGTTAAGGGTAGCTCATGCTTATTAAACCTATTGGACTCTTTTGAGAAAGTCATCAACCCTGGATGAATGTAAGACAGTGCATACTGCCTATCATGACCTAGGCAAGCCTTTTGACACAATCCTCCACGTGGGTATCACTGAGGAACTCTTCCAGCTGGGGATTAAGCAAACAAGGGTAGTATTACTGAAATTGAATTCATCCTCAAGTCTTGGTGAGTTCCTTCATGAAGTGGACCCTGTTTTTCACAAAATCTCACCAAGACAACACTGATATAAAGACTGTATTTTATTTAGCATATTTCGTGGGCAGAAGTAAGTCAAAAATTAAAAAAAGCTGGGTACACAAGATCCAGGATAAAAAAAGTGCCCTATTCTGGTAGGCAAGATGGTGCCAGGACTGTAAAAAACAACAGTGTAGACTCCTCAAAATATGGAAACATTCCTACAATGGGACCTGGTCAGGCCCTATTGTAGAAGTAAGTAGCAATCCACAAAAAAATCACAAAACTGGTAGGCCAAAGAAGAGCCATCAAGATGACAGAGTGGACTATTGAGGATAAGAAAGAAATTATGTATTGTTACTATTATGCAAAAAGCCCAGAATTTCCAGATGCAAAATATACAAAAAGATTAAGAGAGAAAATTAGAAGAAAGAACAATGCTTCCACAAGAATAACTGTCAGAAGCTTCAAATAAAATGTTTATTAATACAACAGATCATTGAAGAACATTATATAAACCAAGAAACTGTTATCTGTTTGGAAAAAAGAAGCATCTGAGGAAGTGCAGAAATATAAATAACAAAACCTAGAGATTTTTGAAAAGTATAAAAAGGAAATATGGACAAGGGAAAGAAAGAGTGATTTGATATGGTAGAATATTTATGCAAAGTCAAAAGCCAAATTAATCATAGGTTCATAGGTTGGTACTAGGCTATCAGCCCTAGGGCCTATACAAGCCTAGCCATAACAATTCCCTGGCTATTTCTTCCCACACTATTTACTTCCCTGGACCCCTGTCAATCAATACAAAAAAGACAGCCACAAAGATATTTCAAGAAGAATACAGGCAAAGGCATCAAGATATGATAGAGAAAACTATAAAGCTATTAAGACAAAATTTCACAATAAAAAATATCACAAAGGGGCACTGTAGAAAAGAAGTTTAGTAAAGTATAAGTTAAAGAAATAGAAGCTGAAGTTGTGGAATGCCTGCAAAGTGAAGTGTTTGGTGTAGAAGGTCTAACACAGGCTACATCATAGCATGATGGAATGAGTCCCCAAAAGTAAGGAGAAACAGGAAGATCAGGAGACAGCTGAAGAAGAAATATGGACATGGGAAAGAAAAAAAGATTTAATATGGTGTAATATTTATGCATAGGAGAAAGCAAAACTAATCAGTAATAAAAGAGCAGTACCAAAGATATTTGAAGAGGAAATGCAGGCAAAGGAATCTGGACATGGAAAACTTCACAATACAAAAATTAAGAAGACAGAGGAAACGTATAAAAGAAGATCAATAATGGAGAAGTTAAAGAACTAGAAACTGGGGTTGTGGAGTACCTGCAAAGTGAAGGATTCAGCACAGAAAATCTAACTCAGAAAGTACCACAGCAGGATAGAGCAACAGACATCCAAATTAAGGAGAAACCATTGGAATGGGAAGCAACTGGTCAGTTGCCATATGTAGATATTTCAGAGCTTTCCACAGGAAACCTGTATAAATGTTCACTTGAAGCTGGACAGCAAGGGAAGGAACAGGAAACTGTGGCAACTCTGACACAGTCAGTGACAAGGAGTAATAGGATAGTGATTTCCCATATGACCGAGCAATGGATGACATGGGATGAAATTAAAGAGAAAGTGCCACAGAAAAATGCTATAGAACTTTCTATAGAATGCCCACAGAAAATGGAGAACAAAAAATGTGCCCTCAGTTTAGAAGAAAATGAGCTAAGAGAAGAGTTGCTTGATTTAATAGCACTAGATAAACATATTAAGATCAATGAAAGACATAAACTGCAGAAGGTCAATAAAACCCAAAAAGTTAAGTCTGATAAAAGAAATGAACACAGTAATTAGGAGTGTCCATAGAGATCCATGCAATATAACAGAAGTAAAGAGGATATATTACTCTGCAGCTAAATTAATAACAGATAAAATTCTATTACAAGAACACAGGGTAGTATGTGAAAGGAAGGGGAGATATCGAATACCATCATGGAAGTATCAAATAGAGAAAACTATAAAGCTATTAAGACAAAAAGTGTCACCATTAAAAGAGTATAGAAGAGGGAACAGATCAACAAAAATACTCAGAAAGATAGACATGATAAAAGTAATGCACAGTATTATAATGGATCAGGATGTATCATGCACTATCACAAATCCATCCATCCATCCTCAACACCTTTTCCATTTTGCATATGGGGTTGGGGTGCTGCTTCTCCAGTGATAATCATCTCAAGCCAAGGTTTACACTGCCAAGTGGCTAGCCCAGCTGCAGTAGTTCATTTGTACCACTCACTTGCACACACACTCTCACCTACGGCCAATTTAGAGTGTCCAGTCCACCTACTGCATGTCTTTGGAATGAGCAAATAAACAAGAGCAACCAGAGGAAATGCATATTACTGCAGGACAAAACATGCAGACACCACACAGAGGCACCCCAGCCAAGATTCGAACCAGAGAACCTCTTCCTATGAGGCGACAATGCTTACTGCTGCACCACTGTGGCTACCCTATAAACTGACAATATCAGTACAGGAAGAAAAAACTTAGGAGATACACAGATAAATATATAGGAAAAGTACAAAATAAGCAATTTATTGATGATCCAAAATTTTTTTAAAGAGAATTGAGAAACAACGTAAAAAGAATTGAAAGACCACCAAAAAAAGAAGAAATAGCTACATGTTGTACAAGTATTTATGAAGATCCTGTGGAACATAGCAAAGCTGCTAAATGGATATAAGAAGTAAAGGAAAGAATAAGAAGTTCAAAGTTACAGGATAAGAAATGGGATGAAGTAACAGCCAGAGAGATTGAAACAAAGTTAAGAAAGGCCTACAATTGGAAAACCCCAGGCCCAGATGCAGTACCTTTCTGTTTAAAAGTATTAACATCTTTGTGCAAAGATTTAGCCATGAGTAAGAACTATTTGTACGCACACCCCAAACAGACACCAAACTGGCTAACAGAAAAACAATGATCCTACTTAAAAGTGAACCTGCAAGCTACCCTAAAAATTACAGACTGATAACTTGCCTTATGACGACATATAAACTATACACTGCAATTGATGCCGACAGAGTTTAGTCATTTAGAAGAAAACTCAATTATGGCAATATAACAAAAGGGCAATAAAAAAGTCATATGGAACAAAGGTTCATTTGTTACTAAATAAAGTCATAGTGGAGAACTGTAACAAGGGGAAGAATTTAAGTGTGGCGTGGACTGACTACAAAACAAATTTGGCAGTATTCCACATTCATGGATAAAAGGCTGCTTAAAATTTATAAGATACACCCTACACTGACAAATTACATCACAGGGACCATGAAACAGCAGCAAACCACTTTGCAGTTAAGCCACGATAATGGACAAATTATTCCAGGGATAAAAATCCAAAGGGGTATCTTCCAGGGTGACTCTCTGTCACTGTTGCTCTTCAGTATTGCCTTTAACCCATTAAGCTGAGTGCTTAGCAGTTTAGGTCATGGCTATAATTTTGACTCCCAGAAAGCAACAAAGTATAAAGACTTCTCATCTTCTCTTTATTGATGATTTAAAACTGTATAGCCCATCAGATGAGAAACTGAAAGCACAACTGCAAGTAGTCAAAACCTTTTCAGATGTTATAAGAATGTAATTTGGTCTTGAATGTGCAAAGCAATCTTTAAAGCAGGAAAGCTGCAGCACCAAGAAAACAAAGGTTTGGGACAAGAATATGATATAAAAGAACTTGAGCAAGAGGGAGTGTATAAATATTTAGGAAATGATGAAGGATCAACAATAAAACAGGAACAAATGTGAATAAAACTTAGTAAGGAATATTTTAGAAGACTTAAATTAATCTTGAAAACAGGGTTGACATCTAGGAGTAAAATTCAAGCTACAAACCAATTTGCTCTTCCTGTCCTAACTTACAGTTTTGGAGTGACTGACTGGCCCCAAAAGATGTTGGATAGATTAGACCGCAAAATAAGAAGGATGCTTCATACTCATCAAATGATTTATAAAAAATCAGTGCATGACAAGATTATATATTCCTTGTTCCGAAGGAGGTATGGGCTTCCCTGAAATTGATTACATGTTTAGATCTGCAAATATGGGACTGCATACATATCTGCTGTCTTCACAAGACCCAAATATAATGAAAGTTTTGAAACATGAGGAGACTAAATCTAAGACGACTTTCCTTCTTAGTTTAGCAGAAGCATGTCAGCATCAAGCAGGAATGGAAATCAAAACAGAAGTAGATAAAAATCAGGCAGCAACTGAATGTGCAAAAAAAAAAAAAAAAAAAAAAGAAAGAATATAAGGTGAAGGATCAGATGAGAAGGTGAGAAATGTGGAAAATGCATAAATATAGTTCCAAGTATAGAAAACTCCTGGTAGAACCTCATGTTGATCAGGATCGAACACAGTAATGGTTAAGGAGTGGCAAATTCAAACCAAAAGAGGAAAGGTTAATATTGGCGGCCCAAGATAGTGGGCTATGTACACGCTGGTTTACAAAATCCATTGAACATGTAGGAGAAACAGACAAATGTAGGTTTTGTAAAACAGTATTGGAAGCAGTTGCACACTTTGTTGCTGGTTGTGATATACTAATGGTAGAAAGACTGTATACTGAAAGACATAATAATGTGGCAAGAATGCTGCACTGGGGAATGTGCAAACATTATAATATTGAAGTAGCTGAAAATCACTGGAAACATGAGCCACAAAGCATAATAGAAAATGATGAAGTTTATATCACATGAGATCACCCATTACCAACAGTTCAAAAGATGGATGCAAGGAAAACAGATATAGTGGTCCATGAAAGGAAGACAAAAGGAACATTGATCATTGAAATTGCTACACCCAGTAACTACAGTATCAAGAGTACAGAGAAACACAAAGTCATAACCTATCAGGATTTGCAGGCAGAAATGAGACAAATATGGAAGAAAGATACCTGGACAGTCTTATAGAAAAGAATCTACAATCGTATTTGGATATATTACCAATACATGTAACTCTATACAAATTGCAGAAGGAGTCATTACTGGGCACTTTGCGGGTGCTGCAAAGAGCACTTGGCTGACATCAATGATTGAAACAATACTAATTTCATGAACTTTAATCATACTTTGACTTAGGAACTGCATCCTTTCTCATCATGGTATTAGACACCCAAAAGATTTGCAGAAATTAAAAACTGGGGATTAACCCTTAAATCACTACATAAGTAGTCAATTTGCTCTTGACAGAACACATACTGTCAAAGTTGGTGTCTCCACCTCTACCAATAGACCTGTCTACCAGAAGACCTGTCACCAGTCTCATAACACTAGGATCTGTGCTGGGACCTTTACTGTTTAAAATCTATTTCTCAGAAGTCCACGTTAAACTACACAGCCTTTGGCTTACCAGGTTCACTGATGACTGCAAATTGGGTGCAATCATTGAGTCCCCCAATGATGTTAATGTATTACTGGAGGTGACAACACAGATAAATGAGTGGTGCCAAAGCCGCCGTCTAAAACTAAATGCAAAAAAGTGCATCATTATCCCCTTTGGCAAAGCAGAATTTCCTGCTAATTACAATATTGACAGCACCCCCCTAAGTTAAACCCCAGTGGTGTGAGGTCTGGGAACACAGGCAGATAGCCATCTGAACTTCCATGACCAAGTTTCCACAGTGGTAAGGAAAGCCTTCTACATTGTGCATTTCATAAGTAGGGGCATCAAATCCAGGTCTAAGGCTGTTATAACTCCAATGTACCTGACCCTCATCAGACTGTTACTAGAGTACAATTCTTCTTTCTGCATGTACCTCACCAGACACCTGTAGCAGCTGGAGAGACCACAAAGGTTTCTCATCAAGAAAATACAGGACCTCCAAACTATGACATACATGGATAGACTGAAAGCCCTGTCACTCTTCTCTGTGCCATACAGGATGCTGAGATGTGACTTGTGCTTGGCCTACATGGTAGTCTCTGACCCTGTCCTGATGGAAATGTTGCACATCCACAAGTCAAACAGCACAAGAGACTCACTCTAGGAATCTTAACCTAGCATTTGCCATTAACAGAACATGGTGGGGAGACAGATATATAGCGCCCAGAGATTGCAGCTACTCTGGAATAAACTTCCAGTCCATGTGAAGCAAAGCTTCTTACTTAGCCTATTCAAGCATGGATGGGATGGCACCCATGTCCCTCATGGACAAGGGTAGTTGGTAATGATCATAGACTTGCTCTGCTAATTACATCCATCTAACCAAGGACAATTGAGGTGACTCAGGATTTACATGGCTAAGCTTGTATGGGCTCTAGGGCCGCTGGCCTAGTAACATGGTATGAACCTATAAAAATTTTATTGGAATAGTATGACATAGAATATTGTCTGTGAAACCTCAAATAAAATATAAAGTCTTGAGAAAGGCAATCTTTGTATCATGAGCAGGGAAGAGAAGCAATGTTAGTGTGTATGTTTTTCAGCTGAAAGAAAAAGACACTTGCAACAATTTAATACACCTCTCAAACCATGACGTTCGATCTTCTGACAAAATCTACTTGACATCTATAAGCCTTACAAAAACTGAGGTCAAAGTCTGTACTCACACTGTGTAGTAAAAGTTTGGAATACACTCCCTGTACCAGTCAGGACAATACATAACATTCATTTATTTATGCAGCAACTAAAATAATTCCACTCACATGCTGGGCTTTTGGCTAATAATTTCTCCTCCTTCTCCTCTAATGAATATATATATATATATATATATATATATATATATATATATATATATATATATGGGTACACTTCACATAATCGAATTACGGAAATCTCTAATTTCCTATGGTCGAGACCATATGATCGAGATTTCAGTAAATCGAATATGTGTAGTGTTGAAAAATAAAAGTTTACTTACCTTAATACATTGCGTACACACAGAGGCAAGGATTCTTGTATGCTCTGTGTGTACGTAATGTTTTCTTTTTTTGTGTGGTGTTGACAGGAAATGAGAAATCTCCCGTTTTGCGCTTCCGCATACAGCGCAAGATGGGAGATTTCCCATTTCCCCACTGTAGCGCGATCTTGGAGTTGGTATATTTAAGTAGGGGGGGTGTGGGATATACCACTTCTCCCTCCTTTTCCTTGTTTTATTTCCCTTACTTTTAATCTTACTTTTCCTCTTTATTTCTCATGTCTCTCATATCTACTGCACTTAATACCTCCAACAAATACATATTTCACACTCTTCCTTCCCTTTCTGCCTTCTTATCTTTCTACTATTTGAATGTTCCAGTCTGACATTTTCTTTATAAGTGAGTAATAAATTTACTCTCTTATAGCATGTGAACACATTTCAGTACTGCATGATATTTATCTTGTTTTACTGATGGCATGCGTGTGTTAATATTTGTATAAATCAATATGCTTACAATATATTGTAATATGATGTTAGTTTACATCTAGGTATATATCTTCTGAAATTATATCTGTGGAGCTCTTCTCCTTGGGCCCCAAATGAAAACAGATTAAATTATCCAGCCAGACTTCCCTGGTAAACAAACTTTAATAAATAAATAGATAATGAGGGAAGGAAAAAAAGAACAACAAAGTTTATGGAAGTGATTTATTTAGTGTTTATGGATTAGGTGGGTTGGGAGATAAAAAATATACTTCTATACAAAAAGAATGAGAAGTAAACAAAGTTTATTACAAGTTGCAAAGAAGGATGAGATGCGGAACTCAAAGACATTTATGTTACAAATTGCTTTTAATTAACGTAGGAGGATTATGTCAGATTTACTGTAAGTTTTCAAAACTTGGATTGGTTTGAAAATAACTGCATGCCAATAATTTGATTTATTTGATAGCATTATGTTTTTTAGAAATTCAGTTTCATTCTCACCACCCATTTACTCTCTGTGATAATTCCCATGGTATCTTTTACAACCACATTAACTACAAGCAACTCAGTAGGGGTCTTTCGGTTTTTCCCGGTTAGGGGTCGCCACAGCGGAACTCCGGTCTGCTAATGATTGGCAGTAGATTTTTATGTGCCGAGTTGCCAGCCCTGACACACAACCTTCAACGAAGGTACGTCCATTCACGCATGTCTCCACACAGAAGACGCTCTAGCTGAAAATCGAACAAGACAACGTCTTACTGTGAGGCGACAACGCTACCGCAGCACCACCACCGCAGTCCAACTACAAGCAACTCAGTCTGGTTGCATATTGGTTTGATGTTTCATTCAATGGATGTCACGTCAGGAGTGGAGCACCAAACTTATGCTGTTACAGTGTCAACACTAAATATATCCAACCAACAGATGTGGGAATTAAACCCACAGTCCTTTGACCTTCCCAACACTTAAAGTGCATGCAGTACCTGTTAAATCACTGGCACTGGTTTAGACTATAATGTTAGCAGAAAACTTGTGTTAAGGTCTTAGGGGTCTTAGACAGTGCAGGATTAAGCCACCAGGGGTGGTCTAACTTTATTCATTAGTCCAGCATGGTAAAGAGTCTAGTATGTAACTTAATAAAAGAAAGAGGGTGTAAACAGATGTTATGCAGATGTGAGTAGCAGCACCTAGAGTGTTTTTTTAGCTATAGCCCAGTTGGTATCAGTTGGAGTCTGGGAAGTGGAAGTGACAATGGTATTTACATTTAGATGTTATACTGTTAAAAGTATGGCTATTCCATCTCCATTTTTCATTGAAGCAGTCACATCTATGTTTTAAGTCCACTGATTGCAGGTAAAAGAATATTACACAGTCTTCTTTAAAACAGTTTTCAGGGATTCCAAGATGGTGGTCGTTTGAGTAGCACCCTTTCCACAAAGCTCTGACTAAAATTCAGTGAATTAATGCAATAGCCAGCAAAACCGGAATATTAAATTTCCTGCAGTAGAGCAGAACATACACTGACTCAGATCTTATCTTATTTACCTTCAAAATCCTCAAATATAGCAGTTAAAGAGAGATTTACCCTCTACGAGCTAAAAGAACAAACTTCCATTTGCATAATAGAGGCCTGAAGGCTTCAGCACCTCAGCAACAGACAGCGACCACGAGGGGAAATTTAAAGCAAGACTGAAGTGTGAAAATGCCAAAGGAAATATAAGGCATGGATACTCAAACATCCAAAACAAAACTGTCAGCAATAGCATCCCCTGAAAAAGAAGTTGTAACCAAGAGGCAGAAAACAGCTAAAGTGCAACAAGAACTGATAAAGGACGGCACTAAGCAAAAGGTTGAAAGCACCATACACATGGAAGATATGAAAAGTGCCCTTTTGCCTTTACAAACTGCGGTCCAAGGTTTCTCAGAGCAACTAACTACCTTTGGTGGTACAATTAAGCAAATAGCTGAGAGACTAGACCTAGGAGAGGATAGATCTAAATCTAATGAAATGGAAATTGCTCATTTGAAATCCGAAATGAAAACTAAAGACAAAGCCCTAACTGACATGCAAGCTAAAATCCTGGATCTAGAGGCAAGGAGCAGGAGGAACAATCTTATTATAAGAGGTTTGCCTGAAAAATATGAGCAAAACCAGTTGCTGTCAACTCTTAAAAAAATCTTCAATTCCTTACTTCAACCAAGTGATCCATCGACTGACTGCATAGTTGAGAGAGCACACCGAGCGCTTTACAAAAATCAAGACACCACAACACCAAGACCCATTTACATAAAGCTCCTAAATTACCAAGATGTGCAAGCCATACTCTCTGCCTACAAAACACAAAAGCACTACTCATGGAACACGTACACAATCACAATTTCACAAAATCTCCCCCAAGAAATTAAGGAAAAGAGCCATAAACTTTCTCCATACTGCTCAAATCTTATTAAGCGTAAAATCAAGTTCCAGATGCGATTCTCCAACAACCTGTCATTTTACCATAATGAAATAAAATTCAGCATGTCCTCACCCAAGGAAGCAAATCCTATCTTCCTAAAGTGTTTTGGAAAAACTCCGGATGCATGAAGGCAAAGTTTTTAACTAGTTTTCCTTACCTGAGCTAGCTCCAGGTCTTCCGGTCCCAAATAACTATCCTTAACTTACTTAAATATCTTCCTGTACAAAGTAAACATTTTTTTTTTCTATTTAAAACAGAATTCACGATAAAATTTGGCTTCCAGGAATGAAGGCCCATTGCTGCAGTACACAGGGGGACTCATAAATGGGGACATTGCGTGGCCCCATTTGATAACTGCAGTAATAAAAGGAGGAAAGGTAGAAGCAACTTCCTGTTGGCCCTGCCAGCTTAAGGTTCACCGGAGGAGCTCTCTACGAATGCCTGGCTCATACAACAAGCATTACCTTCCCGATCTGCAGAAATAAAGTGATCGCAAGGAGATCTGTCCAGCAACTAATCCCTGGGAAACATAGAGGCGAGGACCGCTTTGACTTTCACAACTGCTCTACCGAGGTGTATATGATTTCCACACCTCCCAAACATATTTCTGCCCAGCTAAATTATCTCTGCGATAAAGTTATTATCTGTCAATATTATTGTAGAAAGCAAGTGCTGTAGACTTAGCGACCTGCTTAATGACTCATGTCAGGCTTAACATACACCTCTTTATGAGCTAAATGTCAGTCTCTGCACAAAACTGAATGGACTCACCTGTTGACTGCCCATTAATTAAAGACACAGATTATCAAGGCACTTTAGTCTGCTCACATAATAGACTTATTTAGGGAATGCTTGCTTGTTTTATTTTTCATAGGTTCATAGGTCCATAGGTTGATACTAGGCTATCTGCCCTAGGGCATTTATAAGCCTAGCCAGAGTGTGTTTGGCTTTCGCCACCCTTTTAGATTAGTTGACTGTGCCTCTGTATAGTAGGTCACTGAAGATAGCCCTTTTAAGGTTAGTTTACTGTGCCTCTGTCTAGTAGGGACACAGAAGAGATCCCGGGGGTAAACCTACGATCTCCCATCCACTCGTCAAGATTTCTCTTAAAGAGGGTCATTGAGGGGCTCTGCCTAACATGGATTGGGATTTTGTTCCAGAGTGAGGGGAGCCTCTGGGATATGACTCTGTCCCTCCAGCATGTCCTATTTATTTCTGTGCTGAGGTTTAAGTCCCTGGAGCGTGTAGCTCTAAGGGATTTGGATTTCCTGAGGTGGAGCATGTCCATTAATTCTGGTTTGGTCATGGCTTTATGCGTCAGGCACAGATCGCCTCTGAGTAGGCAGTAAGCAACTGAGTAGAGCTGGAGTTTCTTTAGCCTAACTGCGTAGGGCATCTGTTTGAGTCCCTTGATCCTCTTGGTGAGGTACTTTTGGGGTCTTTCCAGTTGCTGCAGGTGTCGGGTAAGGAACATCTCAAATGGGGCATTGTATTCAATTATGGGCCTGATGAGTGATGAGTAGAGGGGCACAATGACCTCTCTTGATCTAGATGTGAACCCTTTCGTGATAAGGTGGGCTATATAGAAGGTCTTTCTAACCACTTTGGCAACGTGATTGTCAAAGGAGAGATTGCTATCTACTTGGGTCCCCAAATCCCTAATTACTTCTTCCGTACTTAATGGATTACCACCTATGTGGTAATTTGTGGGCACTTTGTTTTTCCCAAAGGGGATGACTATGCACTTTTTGGCATTTAGCTTTAGGCCATGGCTCTGGCACCAGTTATCCGTCTCTGTGAGACCCTTTTGGAGGATGCTTGTGTCAGTCGGCGAGTCGATTATGGCACCCAGTTTGCAGTCATCTGCGAACTTGGTCAGCCATAGTCCTCCCGTGTTAGCCTGTACCTCAGAGAAATATATACCAAACAAGAGAGGTCCCAGGACTGAGCCTTGTGGGATGCCACTTGTAACTGGTTTAGAGTCTGACATGGCACCTGCAATTCTGACCATGTGGGTTCTATCCCTGGGCCAGTTTGTAACTCATGTTGTGACATAGGGGTTGATATTTAAGCTGTTGAGCTTATTTATGATGCCCAAGTGGGGTATTGTGTCGAAGGCTTTTGTGAGGTCCAGGTAGGCTGTGTGGACTACCTTCCCTTCATCTATGGCCTTGGTGACTGTTTCAAAGAAGTCGACCAGGTTCAAGAGGCAAGATCTGCCCTTAACAAAGCCAAATTGGGTAGGATCCAGTGTTTGGAGGTTCCCAATGTCTTTGTTTATGAGTTCCATGATGATACACTCCATAGCTTTGCAGTCCAGGCTAGTCAGGCTTATAGGGCGATAGTTTCTGGGGTCCGTTGTGGCACCATCTTTGTGGAGTGGGACCACTGTTGCTGTACACCATTCCTTGGGTACATATCCTATAGTAAGGCTGAGATTGAACATTGACTTTATGTGAGGGTTCAGTTCTTCTTGGAGCTCATGTAAGACACAGCCCGGGACACCGTCCGGTCCCATTGATGCTGTGTGTTTTGCTTTGGAGAGGGCAGCTCTCACCTGTGCATCTGTGATGTCAGGGAGGTTACACTCTGTTGGGATAGACATTTGCTCTTTTGGGGGGGAAGGGCGGAGAAGTTTGCACTGAACCTGTCTGCCAGGATGTTGGTAATGTCTGTGGGTTCAGTGTATTTTTTGTCATTTTGCACTAACTCAGAGCATATTTGGGAGTTGCCACCCAGGTTCCTGACATAACTAAAGATGGCCTTGTGATTATCTTTAGCGTCTTGTGCAGTTTTTCTTTCGAAGCTGGCCTTAGATAATTTTATGAGGGATCGTAGTTTCTTGCTAGTACTGATCAGAGATGCCTTCCCTTTTTGGGATTTTGCTCTATCACGTAGTAGCTTCCTCCTTCTGTTGTATAGCTTATTTATGGCTGGGGTCCACCAGACAGGTCTCCTGCCTTTGGAGGAGTGAGTCTTGGTTTTATTTGGGATAGCACAATCCATGCATTCCTGTAGGTGTCCATAGAATGCGTTTGTAAAGGATTCTGCGGTTTGGGCTGTATTTTCCACTGGCCCCGGGGCTTTGAAGGATTCCACCTAGGTTTTGAGAACTGTGAAGTTTGCTTTTGAGAAGTTCTTCACCGTGGTTTCCTTGGCTGGGGGTGGGGATGGGATATGGATGTCCAGTGAGATTAATTTATGGTCAGATCTTACCAATGAGGGGGTATACCTCTGGTATAGAACATAGAGTCCCCATGTTGGTGATGATCAGGTCCAATATGTTTTCCCCTCTTGTGGGAGTGGTGACCAGTTGTTCCATAGCATTTGAGTTTATAAATTCTAGGAAGCATTGGGCGAGGGTGTTGGGGCTTGAGTAATGCTCCCTGTTTATATTTGGGTAGTTGAAGTCATCCAATATGATGGAGTTTGGAGAGACCTTCATATTCTCCAGTGTTCTCAGGAAAGCTGAGTGGGGTTCCTGAGTTTGGGAGGGTGGTCTGTAGCAGGCTACAAACTGAAAGGCAGTTTTGCCCACTGTTAGTTGCACATGGATGGTGTCCGATGCTTCGTGCAGTGCCACTAACCTGGAGGTGTGGGTATCTTTGATGAATATGGATACTCCACCTCCTTTTTTGGTTTGGTCCAAGTTTTGGGGCTGAAAAGCATGGTATGAGGTATAACCTGGTAGTGCTGGGGTGCTCTCGGGAGCCTTGAACCAGGTTTCTCTTACTGCACAGATATTGATATTCTCCATACTGAGGAGAGCCTCGAGTGCATGCATCTTGAGGTTTAGACTTCTGGCATTGAGCAGCATTACCCTTAGTTTCTTTTTCCTTGTGTTGTCTATGGAGGTGGGTTTGTCTTTTGAGCCTTACCTAAAAAAGGCACTATGGGGTTGGCAAGAGCCTTAGCCAATATTCGAAAGCCCAGGGGTGACAGGTGCAAGCCGTCCCTAGTGAAGCAACGTGGCTTGTCGAGCATGTCATCCCAGGCTGACAGACACTGGATCCCCTTTGAATGACACCAATACTTTAGCCAATTGTTAAAATTGATCATTTTGTCTTTATACTGTGGCATCATTCTTGGCGAGGGTAAGATGCTACTCAAGGTCAGGGTCATACCGGCCTGGGCTACATGATCAGAGAGCTCCTCTTATGTCTCTTTTCATGTAGTACAGGGAGGTATGTCTCAGGTCATTCACACCAGCATGGACAATGATGGAGTCATATTTGTACTTGCTTTGGAGTGACCTGAGTGCTTGTGTTATGTGGCGTATCCTGGCACCTGACAGGCAGCTTACAGTGACCTTCTCCTTGTTCAGCCTGGTGAGTGGGACGTCAGTGTGTCTGACAATAGAGTCACCTATTACAAGTGTATTAGGTGTGTTGTTTAGCCTTAAGGGCTGTGACTGTGTGGCACACTGACTTTGTGAATTATGTGATACGTGGGTATTGTTGTGGGGTAGTGGTTGCTTGGATGTCTGCTTTGGAGGTCACTGCTGCTTGGGAAGATTTTTATTTAGAGCCTCCGAGTATGTTTTTGTGTGTTTATGTGTTTGGTTTGCTGTTGCGATAGGTCTATGTGAGACTGGAATTGTGGTGTGTGTGGTTACCTTCTCCGCCTGACTGACTACACCAGTACTGGGTTGAGAGAGCTCAGCCTCCAGTTTGGCTATATAGTTGCATCTCTCACATATATTTGAGCTTGTTGGGAGGAGGAGTGGGCGGTCTGTGTACATAAGGCAGTTGTAACATTGCCTCAAGATTCCCAGATTCACCAGCTGGACTGGAGAGTAAACCCGAAACTGACTTTTGGACATGCCAGAATAGTATAAGGAACTACTTTTTGACTGATCAAAAAGGACCAATAAGAAGCCAAGTACTTTAAGGAAGTATAAGAGGGTGTAGTGCTTTAGTTTATTAGTGCTTACTTATAAGATTACTAATACGAGCAACGGCAGGGCTTTAGAATGAAAATAAAGTGCTTACTTTGAGATTTAGAACAGTTCTAAGGGAAAAGGTGAAGAGCAGACTTTGTGGAGCCGGGAATAGTTTAAACCCGTTTAAGCGTTTTTTTTTTTGGAATATAACTAGCTACCTCAGTAGGGAAAACAGGGCTTGGATAACTAACTGTATTACTTTAGTAAATGCAATATAATGTGTTTGTAATATGTCACAAAATCACTTGGCAACTGAATGTCTCATACTTTGGGGAAACCTGATAAAAGTGCAAAATTGGTTGACAAGCACTCCCAGCACAGTCAAACCTCCTTGTACGGACGAGAAGACTATGACTGCATTAACTCTCTAACGAAGACACACTTATTTATAAATTTTTTATATGATATCCATTTCATTAACTAGAGCCACTAGATCTTGAATAGAGGAATCTCTTTTGACTCATAGCTTATCTTAGCTTTTCCACAAGCTGTGATAGCCATTGGGGTAAGAACTCTGAATTTTTATCTATTGAATCTAACCTTTATGTTCCTGCTTTGAAATCTTTTAAATTTATAGAGCTAACCTGTTCACATTTCACAGTGTTCTGCAGAAGCGTGTTAGCTTTTCTCTTTTTACCTGGTTTAACCCTCCTGAATACATATGTATGTAACTACTTATGCTTATCTACTTTTAGGCTCTATCGTGATGCATAAATTGAGATGCACTATCAGCCTTTGCATTATATGGTTTTCTTACACTAATTAGCTTAAATAATTTGATATGAGATACACGACCTCTGACAGACTAAAAGCTATTACCTGGAAGATACTTGGTTGCCCTAATGGTTATAGCCCGATAATTGGCTAGTCACAGAACCAGACAACTAGATAATGATTGGCCCCTCTTGCTCGAACAAGACATGCAACACATTTACTGCATACCTTATTGAACTGAGCAGCTTACAACTCTTAACAGTAGTTCGTCAATGGTTAAGGCTTGTCCATTATGTTCCAGCTCTAGATCAGAGGCAGACTCTGGCATATTTGTGTGTAAAAATGTTAATAAATTCTTAATGTTCATGACAGACACTATGCCATATTACTGTACATGCTCTATTGTGGATATCTATTTGGGAATTGTACCTAGCCCTGTATACTTCGTATAAAACTGGTAAATTTAATAACCAATAATAGAGAATTATGATATGATCTAAGAAGGATAAACTATTTGGTGCAATTGTGTGAATAAGTACTGCTTGCTCTTAGAGGCTACTTGCTCAAGATAAGAAACTTTATCTGAGTTGGGTGATAGGCTGGATGTAGCTTTACTGTTAACTCCTACGAATATATGAACAAAAGGAGATAGCTACCTAAACCCATCTGACCTACGTAGTATCATGATTAACACCTGTCACAGTCCCCAAATATCACCCTATTATGTTATATAATATTATATAAACTGTATAACTATGATAATTAGACTGTTACCTTCTCAACCATATTTTTTATAATCTGGCAGTAACTTTTAGCCAAGAGCTGAATGGATTTGATAAGAAGGGTACCTGATGATGGCATTTGGAATTGTCTTAATGATGTACATAGCTTGTAAATATGGTTATTTTATTTTTGTTAACTGTCTAACGATTTCAATGAAACTTTTAATTTCTTTTCCTTCTCTTTTCTCTCTCTCATTGATAGGGGTCAGGTGGGTAGACACGGGTAAGTTTGAGAGAGTTTAGTGCTGCATTTTCATTTGATTTTATACATATACCTAACTCGAACATAACTTATGAGCCACACAATTACATCTCTGCTCCTTATTTACCCTATAATCATTACTGTCTTAACCAGAGCTTCTTATAAATATAGGTAAGGGGTGGAAAATAATTTTGTGGAATGTTAGAGGGATCCAGGACAAAAGTAAAAAAAGAATCTTCTAATGCCCCTTCTACTAAAATTAGAAGCAGACATCTCTTATATTCAAGAATCACATGTGATAGATGAGGATTGGATAAATGAGAAGAATAGGAAGTGGATAAAAGACATTATATCAGCGGGAAATAGTTTTAACTCTAAAGGGGTGGCAATTATTATTAAAAACTCGTTTAAACCTTCTATTATTGACAAAGGTACAGACCAGGAGGATAGATGGTGTTATTTCACATGCCTAACCCCACCGCTCACTAAATCATTATTGTTCTAAAACCTCTATGGACCAAGTTCAGGACAACAGCAATTCATATTGAAAATCTATAACATCCTATTAAATTTCCCAAGCCACTACTTTGTACTGGGGGGTTGGAATGCAGTGATTGACCCTAGCATTGACCATTCCAGCAAATCCAAACTGTACAATACACAGGCCTCCCTTGCCCTGTTAGTTCTAATCTAGGATTTTGGGCTAGTCGACCCTATATCCTTTGGAGACGACACTTGGAACAACAATAACTACACATACTTCTCTAGATGCCATAACTCTTGGTCATGCATAGCCTTCTTTCTAATATCAGAAATACTAACAGATTGGCAAATAAAGTATGTAGGGGAACCAAGGTTTTTCTCGGATCACTCCAAGATCACACTGTTGATAAACCCTGCACGAAACTCACCTTTACTGCATAAAGGTTTCAACTGGTCCCTTAATAACAATATTTTACACAACCCAACAGTTAAGGTGGAGATAGCCTCAGCTTTAACGGAGTTCAGTAATGACCCTCAAAACTTGAGTATCTCATATGACATTCAATGGGTGGCATGTAAAGCTATACTTAGAGAAATATTTATTCAAAAATCCAAATACCTTAAAAAAAAAAGGAAAGGAAAGGAGAACTGCCTAGTATCTGAGATTAGAGAACTAAATGAGAAACGAACCATACTTTAACAATAGAAAATGCTATGATAGATAAGCAAAGGGAATTATTCAACTTACATCAGTTCAACTACTCCCTACAAGAACTAAGGTTTATTACTAAATATTCTGAATGGATACAAACTCCCTCCAAGGCACTAGCTAGACTAATTGACAACAAACAGGCCTCACCCTGGATAGCCATTATCTATCACCAAGGTACAGTCTATAAATCATTCTCTCAAATCATTAACCTATTCCATCAAATTTACTCAAGAATCTATGCTAGCAATGAGCACCAACCCCCAAGCTCAGAGATAAAAGATTATCTCAACAAAATTTCATTCCCAAAGCTAAGTGAAGAGCAGAAAGGAATCCTATCTGCCCCTTTGAGTCAATTAGACATTATAAAAGCCATCAAAAACCTCAAGTCAGGAAAAGCTCCAGGCCCAGATGGATACACCCCATTCTTCTATAAAACCTTTAAAGATACCCTAGCTCCCATTTTGCTTAAGTTATTCAACTGTATATCTATCAACAGAATATCTGACCTTCATATCAATCACTCAAAGACTATTTTAAGCCTCAAAAAGGATGGGATAAATCTAACCTCAATAACTACAGGCCAGTCTCCCTAATGATTATTGACATTAAAATTTTAAAGTCTGCATTAGCTGAAAGGCTTAAAAAAGTAATCCCTTCCCTTATATCTGAAGAACAAGCAGGTTTCATGTCCAACAGACACACCTAAGATAACACTTTAACTATGGAAGCCATGATCAACCTTACCAAGAAAGACAAAAATCCAAAAAATCAAAATTGCTAACTACATTTCAAACAACCCAATATGGACCCCCCTTTGGGTACAAATGTGATTTAATCATGCTTTAAATAATGATCTTAACCCCAAAGCTCTCCCCTTCATAGGCCCATTAATCCTTAGCCTTAGGAAATTAAAGTTGCATCATATCTTAAAGGATAAAATCAAATCTTTTCAAGAATTATTTAAATCCTAGAAATTAGAAAAAGCTCTCCTGTTATTACAGCCCATCCATCTAAACCCAAATCTCAAACTGAATAGGAACATGCTTAATCTGATTGAGTACCCTCTAATCAAAGAATACACATTGTGGAATATTCATAAATATAGAGACTTATCACCCACAAAACTCCGGGTTATCTTAAATCTATCTAAAAAATATATTATAATCCCTCTGGATTACCTTAAATCTATCTAAAGAATATATTATAATCCTGCGACAAATAAGGGAACTTATTGCATCTCTGCCCTTTGATCTCAATATAAGTGAAGTGGACTTCAATCAGGCCTCTAAATTAGTGGAAATTCTAGCCGGCAGAAAGAACATGCTATCCCTCACCTATAAATTTATAAGTACAATGTTACACCAGGATAAACTGGTATACGCAGATTACTGAAATCAGCAAGGGTCGAACTTGTCAGAAGAACAGAAACTATCTGCCATTAAATCCATTCTTCTTTTCTCCCCTTTCAAGAAACTTACTTACACACAATTTATGATTACCAACAACTTATACTTTACACCAGTCCACTTAAATAAATTTAACCTATCATCTCGACTGCATGCCCCTGCTGCTCTCACCCCCAGGCTGACATCCTACATATATTATGGTTTTGTAGATACTCTCACAGTATCTGGTGTTCTCTCAAGGTGAGATTTGACAAGATGGGATAACACAAATCAACCCTTTCATGGGAGATGGCACTATTACATATCACAAATATCAGTACATCAAAATTAAGATCTCACATCTTAATAACTCTCTGTCTACTAGTCAAATTCTACATCACCAAACACTGGTTAGATCATACTAAGATGTCATGGGGTGGCTTCAGGAACATGGCTGTTAAACACATTTCCTCACAAAAACTGTTAATAACTAGCCCCCAGAAACATATTTACTTCCAGAAGTTCTGGAATACCTTATTTGAACATCTGTCTGACAACTAAAAGTCTCGTGATTTGAGATGGTCCAACATGCCAAAGGCCCTTCCTGTATAAGCTTCCTAATTCTTCCCCCCTCCCCTTCCTATTGCCCAGTTTGAAGTGTGGTTCAAGTCAGGTTACATGCTAATATTTTCTTCTATTTGATTTTAGGTTACAATCAAAGATAATACATTGGGCTTAGTTGCAGTGTTTATCTGCTCACATATGTGTTTCTCACTTATTTTATTTCAGGGATATATTCCTAAGCAGCACTATTGTACATATTGTATATAATTAGTATTGGTATGTTCTCCTTTACTTTACTGTTCATTGTTAATCTGCAATGGTTGTGTTGTGTATGTAATGAAAATCAATACATTTCTATTTGGAAAAAAAAAAAGTTTTCAACCAGTGGGAAAATATCAGGGTTATATTGTTTCACCCTATCTTCAAGAGTATCACTTTTGTTAAGCAAGCTCTAACAGATACATTTGGAAATGGAGAGATGTCTATGATCATCAATATCTTGGTTGATAAAGGAAGATTAAGTCACATCCAATGTAAATGTGGGTGAGGATTAAGTGCAATATCTTTATCTGTTACTAGATTAAGGAGACTGACGTAAAATTTATTAAAAAACAGATGCTGTACTGTGGGATTTATAGTAAGGGAAAAGATATTCAAAGTTGTTTTTAATGGTATAAGGAAGTGTTTGGTTTATAAAACTAATAAGGCTTAATGTAGGTTTGTGTGGTTTAAATGGAGACTGGTGTATACCTTGTATACTAGTTGGTAATGGACAGAAGAGTTATGGCGACAGTGATGTCTACATTACGGAGGTGAGGAAGTTTCATGGGTATTGTTACAGAGACTGAGGTGAAACATAGTAAGAGAACCAGTGGTACAAGAGGTTCAGGAGACTGCTCATATGAAGAGGCATAACAGAGATGGAGAATAAAATGATTTTGGTGATCTAAGTTAGTTAAAGTTGGGTAAAACTAGTAGTTGTGTATAGCACAGTAGAGATAATTACTGAAGGACAGCACTTTACAGAGGTGCATGTAGTGCACATACAGTTTAATAGTATAAATGTTAGTCAATAAGTACAAGAATAAACATCTTTCTGTTCTTCCCAGCAGTATTTATTTATTTATTTTTATTTTATTTTACATTTGTTGACCGGGCTAGTCCAGCTGGATAATTTCCATTTTCAGTGGAGGCCCGGGGAGAAAAGCTCCACAGATTAAAACAAGGTTATAGAGATAAAACAATTACAATAAATGTCTGAGACACAGACAGTGAGCAACAATGCATAGATATTAGTCTAGATAAAGTAATAAAAAACACATAGTACTATCTACGTATTGAGAAAGGCATTAATTGTTTACAGTACAATTATGTAAGAATAGGGTAGTTACATATTTTAAAATGTATATACATACCTTTTTTTTTTTTTTTGTTTTGAGAACAGTAGTAACAGTACAGTCGTACAGTCATTAAGTCATTTGTGATCACAGAGAAAGATTGCAGTTTTGAAACAAGGAATTATGATAGTAAAATGAAGAAAGTAGATTAGTCTGGATTGGTACAAGAGCAGAGCCAGAAGTTGTTCAGATGTAAAAGAAGTTGTTTTTTAAAAAGATGAAAGGAGCCAAGAGAGGTAATGTGTGAGGGGATGTTATTCCATATTTTGCCTACTGAGTTGGAGAAAAGGCAGTTACCTGCAGAATTTGTGATCCTAGTTGTGTTGACTTGTAGCTTTTCGGCGGAGCGCAGCTGTTTCAAGTTATTATAGGGGGTCAAGAGGTTACTAAGAGCAGGTGTTTTTGATGGTTGATATAGAATGTTATGTGTTATTAATAGTTGTTGATAGATAAGTTTATTAGGAAGTTCCAACCAGTGTAACTGTTTTAAGTTTATACAGTGGTGTGTTCTATACTGGGATGCTGTGGCAAAACAAGCTATATTGTGGTAGGATGTAGACAGTTTCCTAAGGTTGCTTTTAGAGAGGTTAGTGTAAATGGAGGAAGCATACAGTAGGGTAGAGATAAGGTGTGATTGTGCTAAGGTGGTCCGTGCTTCTTGTGTAAGGAAGGGTTTAATTCTGTACAGTGAACCAATCTTTTTATTAACTGCTTTTATAGTGTTATTGATGTGATAATCATAGCTAAGATTATTATTAATAGTGACACTACACTGGTAGTAGAGTCAGGGGAGATGAGGGAATTATCACTTGCAGTAATAGTAAAGTTAAGTTGAGAAGATTTGTGGGTAGGTGAGAATAGTAAAAGTTTTGTTTTCTTGGGGTTGAGGAGAAGACATCTTTTTGAGAACCACTGTTCGACGGTAGATAAGGTAGATTGTGTCAGTGACTGGAGTTCAGATTGAGTGGAAGCTGTGCAAATAATGGTGGAATCATCTGCATATTGTATACAGGTAGTGTTTTGGATAGATGATTGGAGATCATTAATAAAGATAGAGAATAAGAGTGGGCCTAGTATAGATCCTTGAGGTACTCCTAAAGAGATGGGTAGTAGAGCAGATAGTGATTTTTTCCATAGTACTGCTTGTTGTCGGTTTTCAAGATAGGATGAGAACCAGGTTAAGGAAGAGAAATCTAAGGCAAGGGATTTTAATATGTGTAGAAGAAGTGTATGGTTGACCATGTTGAAGGCTTTTGACAGGTCTAGAAAAAGAGAAGAGGTTAGTTTGTTGTTGTTACGGTTACAGTTGATGGTGTTGGTAAAAGAAAGTAGTGCAGTAGTAGTACTGTGTGAAGGTCTAAATCCGTGTTGAGTGTTAGCTAGTAGGTTGTTATGGAGGAGATGGTTAAGTAGTTGTTTGTGTATACATTTTTCCATGATTTTAGCTAGTGGAGATAATAGTGCTATAGGGCGAAAGTTAGAAAGGTCAGTGGATTTACCTCCTTTGTGTAAGGGTATGATGTGTGATATCTTCCAAATTGATGGAAAAGTACTTTCTTTTATGGATCTATTTATTAGGATAGAAACAGGGTAGGCAATAGATTTAGCTGCTACTTGAAGGAATTCAGCAGGAAGTTTATCTGCTGAGGGGGTAGTGGGTTTAAGTTTTTGTAAAAGAGATTGTATGTAGGAGGTGGGTATGGGTTGAAGTTGCAGGGGAGGAAGGGAGTTGTTGATGTTACTTAAGAGGAGTTGGGAAGCATCAGGAGATAAGTGGTTAGCTAGACTTTGTATGGAAGTAGTAAAGAAGGTATTGAAGTTATTAGCTATTAAAGAGGGATTATCAGGGTCTAAATTCTGTGGGTTGGGTGTAACTACTTTGCCTGGGGTAAGTAGATTATTGATAGTAGACCAGAACTTTTTTTGGTTCTTTTCTGGTGGATTGCTGAAGTTCAAAGTAATAATTCTTTTTATCGGAGAGGATGGCTTTTTTGGTATTGTTTCTGAGCTCTCTAAAGGTTTCATGATCTGTTGGGTTTCTCGAGGAATGCCATTTTTTCCAAGATTTATTTCTCAGTTTCATTTTTTGTTTAGTATTAGAGGTTAGCCAGGGTGCTGTTTTGGTCTTTGTTCTAGTGGTACGACTTGGGGCATGTTGATTTAAGATTGCAAGGAATGCTGAGTTGAAATGTTCAACGGCATTGTTAAGTGAGACAAACAGTAGAGAAGTATACTGACTTGACCCTTCTACTGCTGCCAATAGTGGCAAAGGTCTTAATATTTTTTGAGAAATGATACAAAATAGGATAGCTCTTTTCTTCTACTGCCACCAGCAAACAGAGGAGATGGGAGGACTGGTGTAACTGCTATTAACACCAGCAGACAGTGAAGGTGGCAGGACTGGTGTAACTGCTACTGCCACCAGAAGAAAGGAAATGGCAAGACTGGTGTGACTGCTGTTAACATCAGCAGACAGCAGAGATGGCAGTACTATTATAAATGCTACGTCCACCAGCAGACAGTGGAGATGGTAGGGCTGGTGTAACTGCTACTGCCACTGCCACCAGCAGACAAAGGTGATGGCAGGACTGGCATCGCAGTTACACCAGCCCTACCATCTCCACTCTGCTGGTGAAAGCAGACAGTGGAGATGATAGGACTGGTGTAACTTCTACTGCCTGCAGTACACAATACATGGCATAAGTGAATGAAGAAAATTGTAGGAATTTCTACTGGGGCCACCAGTACAAGAAGGGTAACAGTACAATATAAAAGGAGTCTGATAAAGAACAGGACATTTCTTCTACTGAGCTTGTGAAGGAAGGTAGAGGATAGGGCTTTGAGGTGGTCTGCACAAGATGTGTTACTTATGCCCTGTATTCTTTTATTGAGGAACCTCTGTGGACATTCTAATTGCTGGATGTGCCTGGTTAGGTACATACAAAATGGAGTATTGTACTCAATAATAGGTCTGATGAATGCCAAATACAGTGGAGCAATGACCTTGGGCCTAGATGCCATACCCGTTTTTATAAGTTGCACAAAATAGAATGCTTTCCTTACAACCATAAACACGTGATGATCAAAGGCATGACTACTGCCTACATGTGTGACAAGTCCCTGACTATTGGGTTGACTCTTAGGGTTGTGTTGTCCATATGATAATTACCAGAGGTGGATGACTTCCTGAAGAATATTATTATGCATTTCTTGGCATTTGGTTTTAGTCCGTGGCTTTGTCACAAGTTATTTTTCTGTGTCAGCCCTTCATTTGTGTTGGTGGGGGATTCTATGACTGCTTCTAATTTGCAATCATCTACAAATCTGGCCAGACAGAAGCCCTTGATATTAACCTTGACTTCAGAGAGGTAGATCCCAAAAAGGAGTGGTCCCAAGTTCAGTCCTTGAGGGACTGCACTTGTGACAGGACTCTTTGAAGAGGTGGACTCCCCAGTTCTAATGTCCTGGGCTCTGCCTGTCTGTCAGCTGGCTATCCACTGCATAATATAATGGCGTATAACTAACCTCCTGAGTTTGTCAACAATGCCTGAGTGGGGGTGTGATGAAAGGAGATACTTCCAGCCCAGCTAGCTGGAATTTTGTAAATAATTATAGGTCATTGGTGAATATCAAAATGATTTATATAAGATGCTTGTGTTACACATGTGTTGTAACTGTATGTCATATGTATGTCAAACTGCTTGTACAGACGTATGTGTGTGTTGAGAAGGTATTTGTAAAATGCTTGTGTTTAAAAGGGATCCACAGTGTGGCCTATTGGAGAAGAGCAGAAATGTACATGTACTATTGTAACTGTTGAAATGTTCATATTTTAACAGTGGAAACTGGAATGCAGGAGGCTAACTTGAGAAAAATAACTGAAATGAAATTACTTTATGGCTAGGCCATAAAAGATGATATCTTTCAGGTTTCATTACAGCAAGAGACACAATGACTGTACTAGGAAACTTTCTGTATTGTCTTTAGAGGGAAGTAATTACTAGTCTTGAAAGCATGCAGGTATGCAATTGTTTTATGACTTCCAGCATCTGCTAAAGATCTGAAGAGAAGCCCTTGTCTGTATATTTTTACAGATAGATGCCAAATACTGCCAGCTTCATTGATGGCTGTTTGGCCTGGGGACTAGCAGTCAGATGACAAGAAATGATGTCATTCTGCAAGTTATACCAACATTAATATTTGAGATATTAATTTGAGAAGGCTCTTAGTGAGACAAACATACTGTATTCTGTTTTGGACCTGATGACAGCTAGAAGAGCCATTCACCACATTTCCCTTGCTCTAATAGTAAGTTACTAGGTTATAGTAATTCTGTTAGATTCAGTCAGGAATATAGTAAAGCTTAGTTTAAATGTTTTTTCTTTATTTATTTGAGACTGTCATGCAATGTTGTTTTAAATATTTCCTGTGGTTTTGAATACTGATGTCACTGTGAATATATTTAGTATTGTCTTGTTTTTTTATTTTGAATTATTTATTATTAAATATATTTAAACTTTACATTGTAGCTGATCTGTGTAGAGATATTTAAGTTTTGAGAGTACTTGCATATTTATTTGGTGACTACTAATAGCCTTGCTCTTGGTCAAATTATCATGTATGCTAATATTAATATTACACAATAAGATTGGACACCCTTTGTTAAGAGCCTTAAGGTAGCTGGCAGGAGTGACTGGTGGCATTAAAAACTACCTTATAATTTGTCCAAAAGGGGGCATAGTTAGTAAACCTGTGCCAGCCTTTCCCATGTGTGTGTGTGTAAATGAAACCTCAAAGTGTGTGTGTGTGTGTGTGTGTGTGTGTGTGTGTGTGTGTGTGTGTGTGTGTGTGTGTGTGTGTGTGTGTGTGTGTGGCAGCTACATGGGCAGGGACATGATGCACTGGTGGGACAGAGAGGGTGCTGGAAGTCTTTGCTTAGTCACTCAGCTGAGATATCAACTCTATAGCTGCACCATTGGGGAGTCTTATTGGGGATCTGGAGAAAGACTGAGAAACCAGCCATGGACTCACAGTGGTCTCTGTGTGCTCTTAAGGGAAATTGCACTTGATGCAGAAGGCTGCATCTGGAAATAGTGATGTATAATCCTCCCAGTGTATGTCCCCCATTGTTGCCAGTTGTGAGAACTGAGGCTTCTTGATTACTGGTCTAGTGGTGGGGCATCACAGGCGGTATTATGTCAAATGCCTTAGGCAGGTCAAGGTAGGCAGTGTGAACCATTTTGCCCTCATCCACTGTCATGGTGACCTTCTCAAAGAAGTCCACCAGGTTGAGCAGATGTGACCTGCCCTTGATGAAACCAAATGGGTTAGGCCCAGTATCTTGATGTTTCCTATGTCATTTTTTTAATCATTATATCTTGAGACAGAGTACTTTTTCAACAGGTCAACGTGATCCCTTTAATCCCTTCCCTCCTGTATTTCTCAGTTACTGTAGCACATATTACCTGCCATGCTTCACTTATGCACTAGAACAAATTGTTATGGAGTACTGACCCAAAAGAACAAACTCTAAACTCTGGAATTCCAAGGGCAGCAGATTCAACACAGAACTCTGACCAGTGCATATGTGTTTGTGAGTGTGTGTTTATGTGTGTGTGTGTGTGTGTGTGTGTGTGTGTGTGTGTGTGTGTGTGTGTGTGTGTGTGTGTGTGTGTGTGTGTGTGTGTGTGTGTGTGTGTGTGTGTGTGTGAGGGGCAGGGGTCCCTGATCCTTTCCAGCAATAGAATCTATCCCAGAAGTTGTGGATAGGGAGAAAACTGTGAGTTTTTTTTTTTTTTTTGTTAAGACCTGCTCGTTACTAACATGGGTGACCACTGCTCTACACGAAATAGTCAGCTCCTCCCTGGTTAGATCCATCCACAAACAAATCACCTTGGAAATCCACATCCCTCCCACCCCCCAACCACAAAGGTAACAACCATGAAAAACTTCTCCAAAGCTAAGTTTGGGCTCTTAAAAATAGAGGTTGCTAACTTCACGGCACCCATGCAAATGGAGAATAGTTGCATGACTGCCGAATCATACACCAATGCACTGTACGAACATGCACGCAAATACATGTATCTCGCTATACCCAATAGAACCAAGATGCTCTCCTCCAAAAAAAGGAAGCCAATCTGGTGGTCCCCTGCTATAAACAAACTCTACAACAGAAGTAGGAAACTGATGCGGAATAAGGTGAAGTCCCAAGACTGGAAAAACTCCCTTATCAGCCTCAACAAAAAGTTGAGATCCCTCATCAAATCCTCTAAAGCTAGCTATGAAAACAGAATTGCAGCAGATAGTAAAGACAACCACAAGGCCTTCTATAGTTATGTAAAGAATTTCCATGGCAATACCCAAATTTGTTCTGAGCTACTGCACAATGGTACTGTCTATACCAAGCCAACAGATATTGCCAATATACTGGCCGACAGATTCAGTGCCAACTTTACCCCTCTCTCCCCCCAGGACCAATCACAATACCAGTAGATTTCCAGGCACCCAGTATTACTGCTGCACATGTTAAAACAGCACTGTCCAAGGCCAAGAATACAGCTTCTATGGGATCTGACAATATCCATGGTTGTGTTCTATATGAACTACAGAGTGAACTGGCACCTCACCTGTGTCCCCTTTTCAATCACAGCCTCACCTCAAGCTTTATCCCTACCGACACACTGCTACAGTCATCCCTCTCCACAAAGGAGGAGTGACTACAGACCCTGGGAACTATCACCCCATTAGCCTGACGAGTCTGATATGTAAATCTGTGGAACGCATTATCATGGACCTAATACACAAGGATATAGGGAATCTCCAAACTCTGAATCACACACAGTTTGGTTTTGCAAAGGGTAGATCATGCCTGCTCAACTTGGTCAACTTCTTTGAAGCAGTCACCAGAGTTGTGGATAAAGGCAAGGTGCTTCATACAGCCTACCCTAATCTGGCCAAGCCCTTTGATACCATTCCACACTCAGGAATTATAGAAAAACTCACTAAGCTAGGCATCAACCCCTGTATCACTACAGTTGCAAACTGGCTCACAGACAGAACTCACAGTGTGAAAGCAGCTGACTACAAGTCAGACTGCTGACTAGTCATGAGTGGAGTCCCACAGGGTTCGATTCTGGGTCCTCTCCTGTTTGGTATCTGCTTCTCTGAAGTCCAGGCTGACAAGAAGGGACTCTGGTTAACAAAATTTGCAGAGATTGCAAGATGGGAGCTCTTATTAACTCCCCAGGTGATGTTGACTTCCTACAGAATAGCCTCACTGAGACCAACGACTGGTGTCAGAACCATGGCCTTAAGCTCAATGCCAAAAAATGTGTCATCCCCTTTGGGAAAAACCCGGTTCCCATGAATTACCACATTGAGGGTAGTCCACTGAACATAGAAGACATTATAAGAGATCTGGGAACACAGGTTGACAGCAACCTCTCTTTTGATCACCACATTGCCATTGTGGTCAGAAAGTCTTTTTATGTGGCACATCTCATTACTAAATGTTTTGCATCCAGGAAGAAAGAGGTCATTGTCTCCCTCTACTCTTCCCTCATTAGGCCAATCATTGAGTACAATGCCCCATTTGTCATGTACCTCACTAGACACCTGTAACAACTGGGGAGGCCACAAAAGTACCTCATAAAGAGGATCCTAGACCTTTAACACTTGTCCTATATGGACAGACTGAAAAAACATCCAACTATTCTCTGTCTCATATCGCCTACTGAGAGGCAGTCTCTGCTTGACTTACAAAGCCATGTCTGACCCACCTCTGTTAGAAATGCTACATCTAAAGAAATCTCAGTCCCTCCACACCACACGCTCCAGAGACCTCAACCTCATTACCACAATCAACAGAACATACTGGAGGGGCAGGTTCATAACCTAGAGCCTGCCCATGCTATGGAATGGACTTCCCATACATGTCAAGCAGAGCACCTCGCTGACCCTCTTCAGGAGAAATCTTGATGAGTGGATGGGAAATAGAAAATTCAACCCGGGGATAACTCCAGTGGCTCTACTCAATAGAGGCACTGGGAACTAAGGTCGGGTGGCACAATGCCAAGGTAATCCTATGGCTAGGCTTGTAAAGGCCCCAGAGCCATCAGCCTAGTACACACCTATAAACCTATAAGAGTAACAGAATTCAGGATTATGCTTTCAGGCTTTTATGTGTGGAATCATGGTGACTGGCATTTCAGCATTATGCAAATCATTGTATCAACAATGATTTTTGTTACAAGTGTTTCCATTTTTATTTTTTTCCTCACTAGTGAAGGAATATTGTCCACAAGTCTATATAAAATATCACTACAACTTTTGTTAACTAAGCTTCTTTATATCAGTACTTATCATCTATAACTTCCCCTTCTTTACAAATCCTAGTCTGAATTCCCTGGCAACTGCACCCCAATCCTCTACTAACCATATTGCTGCCACTTTTCTTGTACCCCATTCTACCTTCTGTACAGTGTATCGCCATACCTCAAAACTAGCCAAGGGATGGTGTTATCATTCGGCACTTTTCTCTTTATCTTATATTCCACTTGAAATAATTGTATCCTTTTCATTTGACTGAAAACTCATTTGATAGAAAACCTTTTCAACAATGAATACACCATAAAAATGTTTTGCAGTAGGGACTAGCCTACCACAATACCATTTTTATATTTACTAATTTCCATGGTCACACAACCAGGGAGAAAAGTAAGAAATACACTAGACAGAGTGAATCAGTGCAGGAGTGCAAAGAAAAATATCTACAGATCTAGGGATACAACATGGTGTTTCCCATTGGCAATGTACACATATTCTGCTATACTAATTTCCCCTAATAACTCATATGATAAGAAATTACACCATCTTATACTTCTATAGACTTCTACACTTTTCTGTCAAATGAGATTTCAGTCAAATGAGTTTTCAATCACATGGGTTTGGCCATTGAAATGCACACTCAATCAATGACATAGACTCCTCTCCATGTATGTTCCTTGCATTTGTAATTTGCATATGGACACTATGATTCCCCAAAATTTCTTAAGCTGCCTCTGTCATTGTAACCTGATTGTCATCACCATCATCATCATCCTTCTTCACTTTAGAGAACGTTTGGTTTATGTTGTATGCTGTGACCTTTCCTCCCTTCTAACATACAGTATCACTTAGGACCATTTTAAAAATTAGCATAATCACATCTAAACTGCTGTTCATGTTGCTCAAGTCTCTGGAATGGTGCCATCACCTATTCCTTTCATCAAAGAATAATATAGCTTGTGGATGCCTTTTTAAGGCTTCAGGCATAGTCATGGTCTTCTATAACATTTAATTCTGCCTTTCTTTACTATTACTACCTTTCAGCATTTGAATTGATCTTGTGTTTTGTACAAGTCAGTGTCATCTCTTTGAATGTGGTCTAGGAGCAGGAAAGAGCAGAGATAAATGGTGTTAGAAATTAAGGGTGATTTCACATCTGCACCCTTCCAGTCAGAGATGCTATTGCAATATTTTTTCTTTTACCATTTTGTATATTGCTAAATTTCTTAACCTCATTGCCTCTGCATCGAACTCATGGCATCAAACCTGTGCTCCCAATTCCCATATCCTCTCTCTTTATGCAAATGTAAAAGTACTTAATTTATATTAGTAGCCCAACCTTTTAGTAATGACAATGCAGCTAGAATGAAATATAACTTTCCTCTTTTATCCTGCTTCTGGTCATTTCATGGCATCACTTATTCTGCTCAGTTCCTGGAAGAAGCCATCTTCCCAACACTATTTCTTTAAGCAGTCCCTGTACAGTGACATTTTCTATTTTCACAGCTTGCCAGCAAAAACAGACCTTGATGAACCTCTGAAATGGCAATTAGCTTCTGTAAAGTCTGGACATTAGTGCAGAGAATTAAATCTCTGAGCTGCAAATAAGCTGCTTCCTGTAAGTCAGTGGTACAGGGTTTGATTTATTTCTACAGTGTTTGCCTACTGTGTGAGTCTGAGCAAGTCACTTGACCAGACAGTGTTCCTGAGTCACCTCTTGGTGAAGTACACTTGTGCTCAGTGGGCTTACCTGGGTAACACATGAATGAAGAGATAAGTAAATACCCATCTTACATTGTAACAGCTGGGCAACGGATTTCAGCCTGATGATGGAAAAAGCCACTGAGTTGTAAGTGAAGTAATTTTTCTCCAAACATGATGAAAAGCAACTCAGAGCACTCTTCACTGCTTTCATCAAAGTCTGTCCTGACTTTTCCATTCTTATGACTGTTACAGTGTTTACTCCTGCATTAATATACATAATTATTTTTTGTTTCAACTGCTGTGCACATCAGTAATCTTTGTCAGTATTGGTCCTGCTTCCTCCAGTACACCCCCTTTCCAAGGGATTTCTCTCCTTCCTTCCCTCCTGATTCACTATTTACCTGCTTTCTACAGTTTTTATTGCATTCTATACTTTATCCTTGGTATTGTATTCTCTGACTCCCTCCAGTCCCCAGCTCTCATGGCTGCTGGATTCATAGGTTCATGGATTTATTGATGATTACCAAGATAACAGCCACATGATGCCTTTTTAAGCCTAGCCAAGCTTCTCAAATGTATCTGACAAGTTTTGATACCCTAGGGTTATTTTAAGGGTAGACAAAGGCTTGGCCATGGGTGGTCAACAATTTACAAGCTGCCTTTCAGTTTTCAGCCTCATTTGCTGCTTTGTCCATCCTTCCTAACCACTGCATTATAGTCAGAGATGCTTTGGCAGTATTGTTTTATCCACCATGTTGTATTCTGATAAACTTCTTACCCTCTCTGTATTATCTAGCCCGTTGATATTAAACCTGTACTTTCCATTCTCATATAGCTGAGCCTTCCTGACAATACAACTGCCTTATCTCCTTCTTTGAAATGACACCTCACACCCTAGTGATATACTAACTGCATGGTAGCAACTGATACTAATAGATTGATAAAACAAGGAGAAAACAACATTTGCTGAAGTCATTTCTTGTGATAAACTACTTTTCCATTCATTGCATCCCGATCATATACAAAAACCAAAGGTCATGCTTAAAGTCCACATTAAGCAGTAGACACAATAAATACCAAGGGCAGATTTTGAATGTTACTATGTCTAATCTGACAATTAGAGCATTAGCTATTAGTTTAAGACAAGAGTATGTACATTGCTAATTTTTGAAATGTATGTGCAGGCACTATCATTTTGTATAAGAGAACACTGTAGCTACATATACAGTTTCTGGGGCTTTTAACTGTTGAAATGGTGTCTTTTGACTTACAACATGAGACTGAAACAAAATGAGCTAATAAATTTCTAGGAAAGAAGACCTTTAAATAGTAGATTATAGTAGTCACTCCATCAGTAATCAAGTTCATATCACAGAGACTTGCTAATCCTGATATATTAATAGTGTGACATATAGCTGAAACAGTGAGACAGAAGAAATGGTTAACTTCTTTCAAAGAAAGCAGAGTAATGTCAATTCAGAAGCTGCCCCTTTCTTTCTGGTCTCTAATCAAGGAGTGACTAATTCTTTACTTAATTTCATAGATCATCTGTTAGGCTGTCTAAAATGCTTTTGTGTGCAGTCAGGTGAAAAAAATGTCATATGTAGGTCTTGGTTTCCCTCTACTGGCTGACTGGATACAGTGATCTTAATTTTTGACAAAAAACAGTCATCCATGCCATTACATTTTTCTATATTTTGTATTCTTCACATTTAACATTGGATCTTGCTGTTTCAGAAGTACCTGTTATAAAGATTGTCAGGTGACAGTGATACTTTGCATTTCCCATAATTTAAAGGCATCCATTGTTCTTTTCTGTTTTGTATTATACCCATAATTAAGAGAACCTTAGATTTAAATGATACTTTTATTGATTAACCAAGCAAAACTAAATTGTGCTTTCCCTTTCTTCAGTCATGGTGTAAATAAAAACCTTCCAGTACAATAAAATACAGGAACAGATCCAAATATTGTCCTATCACAAAAATGCAGACTGGAAACATTCCTCACCTAGCAATGAAGACGTAAATGAGCTGTCTCTTTACTGCAGGTATTTTATTTCTTAAAATATCCTTTAGGGTCTTCTTTACAGGTAAATATCAACTTGGAATCAGGTTCATGCAAAAGCATATAAGAACATATGGTGGAATGTCCAATGTGAATTGAATGTAGTTTTTAGACATGAATCTGTTCTTTCAGTTATGCACATGTTGCAGTGTGTGGGCCTTTTGTATGACTTTGTGCTACTACACATTTCTGTTTTTCTGCTATTTGAATTTCCCCATTAAAACAATGACTCAGACCACTGATGCTGTGTTTAATATGAAAGAAAAGAAATCTGATGATGAGGGAATGTCTAGTGTTTTTCAGAATGTGTGCAAATCCACCTCTTGGTGTAATATCTGTTTAGCATCCCTACCCAACACCCCCTCACACACACACACACACACACACACACACACACACACACACACACACACACACACACACACACACGCACACAACAGAGTTGCCAGTCAGTTTGCTATACCAGAGATCCCACAAGACAAATTATTAAATTTCCTTCCACAATGAGAATGGAGAATAAGCTTATCCTCTTCAGACTTAATAGGCACTGCTACACTCAAACCTTTTTGGTGACTTCAGAATCTCGCAAAAGTCAATAGTCACTCAACAGTGTAAACATTGCCTCTAGATAATAGGCACTGTTGATATGATACCCTGACCCCATGTTTTCAAATGACAAAAAGGAAGAATAGGGGTGGATAAATCAATTAGGGTAGATCACATGAGATGAGCTGCAACCGAAGACTATGGTATTTGTATTCTGATTGTGACTTAAACTGCAAACTAGGAGCCATAGTCAAGTCCCTAAATTATGTGGACATCCTACAGAAGGGCCTCGCTGAGACAGATGCCTGGTGTCAGAACCATGGCCTCAAGCTCAATGCCAAAAAGTGCAGTGTCATCCCCTTTGGTAAAAACTCTGTACCCATGAACTACCACATAGGCAGCAATCTACTTAACACCGAATGTGTGATAAGAGACATCGGGACCCAGGTGGACAGTAGTCTCTCCTTTAATAGTCACATCGCCACAGTAGTCAGGAAGTCCTTCTACGTGGCACACCTCATCATAAAAGGGTTCTCATCCAGGAAAAAAGAGGTCATTGTTCCCCTCTACTCAACACTCATTAGACCCATTATAGAGTACAATGCCCTTTTTGGAATGTACCTCAAAAGACATCTGCAGCAGCTGGAAAGGCCAAAGAAGTACCTCACAAAGAGGATTACTGGCCTCAAACAAATGCCCTACACTGACTGCCTCAGAAAACTCCAGCTTTACTCCGTAGCATATCTCCTACTCCGAGGTGATCTCTGCCTAACATATAAAGCTATGTCAAACCCAGAGCTGTTGGACATGCTACACCTAAAGAAATCACAATCCCTCTGAGCTACATGCTCTAGGGACCTAAACCTTGTCACCACAATAAACAGGACATGCTGGAGGGATAGATTCCTGTCCCAGAGACTTCCATACTTTGGAACAGGCTACCCATCTATGTCAAGCAAAGTTCTTCATTAGCACTCTTCAAGAAAAATCTTGATAAGTGGATGGGAAATAGGAAATACACCCCGGGGATCACTTCTGTGTCTCTGCTTCTCAGTGGCACAGGAAAATAACTTTCTTGGGTGGCGTAAGCCAGGGAACCTTGTTGGCTAGGCTTATGTAGGCCCTTGGGCCAATAGCCTAGTACCTACCTATGAACCTTATAGGTGTACACAGGTTTTACATTTCACATTTTATTCTGATCTACCCAAACCTAGTTCCTCAAGATCCATGGTTCACCATTAACCTTTGTGAGATTCTGAGGTCACCAGAAAGGTTAGAGTGTAGCAGCGCCTATTTCTTCTGCTTGAGGATAAGCTTATTTTGCATTCCCATTGTGGAAGGAAATCTAATCATTTGACTTGGGGGATGTGGAGGAGAGATTGTGCAGTCAGGACTTCCTGTTGATATGGAAGGTTTTATTAACTGAAGAATGTGATTTAACAGCCTGGTACTTTTCTGCCAAACGTACCCTCATTAGGTTGTCAGTCCCAGATGTTAAGATAATCTGGGCTCTATGATTTGTCCCCAGAAGTTAAGTGTCCCTTTTGGCTGATGTGAACTTGTCATTACTAACTATGATTTTTTTATCTCTATGTTTTCTGGCATGTGTACTACATGTGCTTTGGATCCTTGCTATCTAATTAAGCTTGTCTGGGCTTGCTAGGAGGCTCAATGTCCATACTTCTGTTAAATTATTATAGCTTCTCTTGAGGCAAGAGCATTTCCTTCACATCCAAAGGAGGTCCTGGCTACATTTACCCTCAAAATGTTTGGTTTAGATCCTGTTGCACTAGAGAACTAATGTCCTGTCTCAAACCTTTCCTTTATTGGTAAGGTAGCATATAGCTAGCTGTAATCAAATGTATGAGATGAGAACATCAATGATCATCACCAACTTGATTTTAGAGCTAGCCATTGTACTGAGATGGTACTCACCAGAGTCTTTAATGATTTTAATGTGGTCAAGGATCAGCATTCTTATTCTATTCTGGACCTTTTTGATCACAATTTTATATTTGTTATGGTTGGACATTCCATTCCGTTCTCCTTGACCATTTGGAGAATTGCTTTATAATTTCTGCATTCTCTTAGACTAGTTTGTTTTGTACCTGACTGGCTGCACCCAGATAGTAGAATCCGGGATGAATTCAAATTTGGCCCAACACTATGGATTGCATAGTAACACAGAGATCCATTCTAGGTCCACTTCTTTTCACTTCAAAAGCATTAGAAATCAGTTCAAACTCAGCACCTCTAAAATGGTGACAATTGTTTCTGTGCTACACATAAGGACTTTTCATTCCTGATTTTGTCTCTGGTTATTTCATAAAGTGGAGATAATGTATGTTTTATGTGTTTGCCGAATGGCCTAAGGGAGATTATTACCACAAGCAGTTGCTGAGGAACCAGAGTTCAGCCATGTCCAAAACACTTTACTTCCATCTTATGACTATTGTCCTGATCAACCATCTTATTCCACCTTCTGGTCTACCTACAGTGATGCATCCAAATGCCTCCTTGTTGTTAACTATTGCACTGTCCTTCACCTGGGGCTTCCAAACACAGAACTGGGCTGCTGACAACAGATCCAGAACTCTGCAGCCTGGTTGCTTACTTAGGTTTCTAAGTACCAACACATGGCACCAATACAGGGGAGCTTGCTCTGGTTTCTAGTTAGACAGCAGATATGTTCAAGGTTTTTGTGCTGGTCTGTATAGTCAAATTCAAACAGAGAATGAAACAATGTCCTGGCTAGTGGTAAAAAAGTGCAAATCATACTTTTAGGTTTTTAGACAATAAACCACTGAGATGGTAAACATCTTAGGTGCTTGTGTGAATATGAAATAATGTTTTTAGAGTTTTTAAGTTTAGTTTGGACTTTGCAATGAATGTTAGGTTATAGTAAATTCAGATGTGCATTTCATATGAGATATTTTTTAGCAATGTAATAATGTGAATTTACATGTTTCTGTTTCTTTAAATTTCTAGGGGATTAACTAGCTGTGGATATTGGCATAGTTTTTAATTGAGCAGTTATATATTGAACTCAAGAGGAAGTTATTTTACTTTGAAGAAGTCCCAACACATTAGCAGGATGAAAGTGCTAAGTGTGCCTAACAAAATATTTCTTTTTTAATCATTTTGCTTATTTTATTCAAGAGATTTTCTTGTATTTCCTCACTTTATGTGATTTACTTGATTTAACACTTTTTCCCACTGTCCAGGACACTGTTTGGTTCTCTGGTCTGTATACTCCTTCATTGATATGGTATGCATATTGATAGGCTCTTACCTGCAGGATTTTTTTCTTGGTAACAGTCAATTTGATCCTTGAGTGTGGCTTCCCAGAGGTTCCCCAATACGGATCAAGTCTTCTGGTATTCATGCCTCTTATTGTTAAAGTTCTTGTATGGAATGTGATTCCTTTTTGGCTACTGGAGGCCCAGATTAAGTGGGTTTTAAATGTACTCTAAAGGCCTATCCTTTTGGCTTGGCATATCATTACTGTGTCCTTATTTGTCCAACTTTTCATAGCTGGTTATCTGTGGATTTTGAATACCCTCCATACTGAAGTGTCTATTATTTTTATTATTAACTTGTTATTTTTCATTTTTTGTATGCTTTATTTTATTAAATTATATTGAATGCATTATGTTGGTTTATTTTTATTTATCCCTTGTACAGTTTTTGGATGCAGGCATTTCAATGAACCTGAAGTGAAACTGAGGTATGTTGCAAATGTCAGTTCTTTCTCTTAACAGCATGGTTTACTCCATGTAAAACAATGCATGATCACAACACAACTTACTATGATCAAGACATATTGAAAGGATGAGTTCAACACTAAGTTTTCTCCCTTTCCCCATATTGTGTGACCTAGAGTTTTGTTATGCAAGTTAGAGGGTGAAGAATTTCTTTAGATTAGGAGACAACTTGCATTGTTAAACATATTATGTCAACACGTTACACTCAAGATGACTTGTGGCTCACTAGTTTCTCAGAAGGCAGAAAAAATGTGTAACATTTATCAGTGACTAGTGTTCCACCCTAGAAACACTTTTCTCTAAAAAAAAAAAACCTGAAAACAAAAATGCATTATAAGTAACAAAGTATTGAAAGTCCTCAGTTCAAACTTCCCTTCTGTGGAACATTCCCAAGCTTTACGAATACTTGGACCAGAGAGCAGTCCAAAAGATTAATGGCTCCAAGTTTAGATCCTGCTTGTGATGGAAATCGAAAATAACGTCTAAATCGTTGTATTTAGATCCAACATTTAATGGAGAGGTGAGTCTTGACTGAGTATCTTCCTTTCAGAGGATTTGTCTCATAAGACTAGATGCATTTCTTAATTCCATTATATCAAATGGGAGATCCTAGAATATATAACTGAATGCATAGGTTACCAGAACCATTCTAGTTTTCATAGCTTTCTGAAAAAATAATTTTCTTTTAAGGAAATGACACAATGACAGTTATTTTACCTCCAGGTTTGGGGATGCATACATTGCACTAAATCCATTTTTAACTGGTGGCTTAATTGCATTGTTCCTTTTTATGTTTTGCCTCGATAACATGTATAGCAAATTCTGTTCTTTGAGCTGAATCACAGCATCCAGGTATACCAATAAACTTTAGCTGTGTCCCCCAGACTGGGATTTCAAAACAACAGTTCTTATCTTACACTGATTTATGTTTCTTTTTCATCTTTTTATTTTGGTGTCCAGGTCTACTTTAAATTGCAATCCAGACACATCTGTAATGAAGGAGAACTGAGGAACAGCTGTTTTAATATTATAAGAAAGTTCCCTTTATGATCTTTTAAATTATTTTACTTTTGAGTCTAATGGCTAAATACCTTTACATGCATAATCTAATTTGTGTGCAATACTTTTAGCCCAAACCAGAACAAGAGCAGTTTCCTGAAATGTTCAAGTAGAAGGTTGGTTGATGTGCTTCTTATGAGAGATCTAGAATACACTGTGGGTGGGAATAATTAGCTGCAACAATCCAAGTATTTAAAAGTAGTGGTTCATTGGTTAAGTCAGCTGGAAAAGAGACCTGCTGAAAAAAGTCCAGCTTCCTAGGATTCTGCAATACAAAAAAATACAACTGCAAAGGTCCTGAATCAGAGGACCTTCAGCTGAATTCAAAACTACCTTCTGCCTACATCTGAATCAGAAACTCAGCTTAGGTTGTAAGATATGTTATTGTTGCAGCAGATAAAGCTTTATTTGGATCACCGTGCTGCAGTGTGTAACTTCCCTTGGTTAGCCTGATTCCCTTCTATGAAAAACATAAGATTTTGCCTTTGTAAGTTCTTGGAAGCGGCACACTTATTGACAGTTAACCTATTTGGGATTTGCATTTTGTCAGTTAAAGCTGCACCAAATTATCTGTGGTTTGTTCATATTGTTCCATAGTAGTTATGGAAATAATTGCAATGTCCTGAGGATGGTGTTTTGAAAGTTTAACTTTATTTTTGTCTTCTTATTATTGCCTGCTACTTCTCTCAGAAACAAATGTAATTGTCAGGGTTTATGTTTCGGTCTTCTGATTACACTTGAATAATACTGTGTTGTACCTGCCAAGAGTTCATGTATTTTACTGGGTAAAGGAAGTACAGATGTGTAAAATGCACTTACTGTAACAGCAGATGTTCTGATTCCTCACTGCTGCAGTAGCCTATACCCATTTGGGTTATATCCTGCTCAGGATATAATGGCCTGCTAGTTTTCCAAAGTCTCTGGCTCCTCTCCACACATGTACTCAAGCGTCAGTGTCTCAAGACCCACAGGAAGAAGATAGCATCCTGGGTGACAGTATTTTCAGGACTTGCTTTCCCTAAAGGGGAGAGACCCTACTCATCCTGAAACTCAAAAAAAGTTTGAAATACTTTTTTTAAGATTAAAGTTATACAACTATATACAGTATAAAGGGGGTTGGAGGGAGGGGGCCACTACTGCAGCAGTGAGGAATTTGAAGATCTTCTGTTATAGTAACAATTATTTCCATAATTCTCATTGTTATAGTAGTAAGCCGCAGTTGTGCAGCGGTAGTGTTGTCGCCTCACAGCAAGAGGTTCTCCTGTTTGATTCTCAGCTGGAGAACCTTCTGTGTGGAGTCTGCATGTCCTCTCCACAGTCGAGTGGCATTTGAAAGACATGTGTGAATGGGCATGCCTTCGTTGAAGGTTGGGTGTCGGGCTGGCACCTCGGCACTGTAAAAATCTACTGCCAATCATTAGCGGACTGGAGTTCCGCTGTGGCGACCACTAACCGGGAAAATCTGAAAGAACATTCTCATTATTATAGTAGCCTATAACTATTTGTATAGATTAACACAGCTTATCCTTCCTGAGTCAAAAAAGGATTAGGATCAAGGATCTCTTAAGAGTACAGTCCTCTCAAAATTTGTCCTGGACCTGGAGAAAGAATCCAGTTTGTAATGCTTTGAAAAAGTATGTACAGAGGACCAAGTGGCTACCTTTACAATGTTTCCAGAATTCACCCCTTTCCAACATGCTATTGAAGAAGATACAGCTTTAATAGAATGTGCCTTGATTCTGCTTTGAATAGATTTGCCATGATGGGAGTAACAAAAAGCAATAGCAATTGACAACTATCTTGAAATAGTCTGTTTTGGCATGAGTTGCTCTTTCTTTGTTGCATCATAATATATAAACAGCTGCCTGGCATTCCTAAAGTACTTTGCTCTGTCACGATAATGCCTGAGTTGTCTGTGCACCTCCAGACTATGGAGAATCATTTCTGCCTGATTTTTAGGTTCTGGATAAGAAAAAAAAAACTGGAATGTTGATGCTTGGATTCAGTGTAAGTTCTGAAATAACCTTTGGTTTGGATGCGGATTTGTTTTTAATGTAACCCTCTTGCTATGGAAAACTAAATAGGGTTCACCTACCATGACAGCTTGAAACTCAGATACTCTTCTTGCAGAAGTCAAGGCAATAAGTAACACAGTCTTCTAAGTTATGAATCATAAATCAGCCAGATGATTTGGAAGGGAAGCAAAGTTAACTTTTCCAGAAAAAAAGTTAATATCCCAAGTAGGTGTCACCTGTTTTCTTAGTGGCCTTATATGGAAAACCTGTTCAAGAACTGCTTACCCGAAGACGGGGAAGATGAGGAAGGATCCAAGGGCTGACATGCTGAAATGGCAGATAGCTGAATCTTGTTAGAGAAACAAGATGAGCCAGAGGATAACTCACACAAATATTTAAGAACCAGTGGTACATATTCCTACACTGGGATCTGATTTTTACTGAGGCACCATCTAGAAAATCTTTCCTACTCTCTAACATAAGATTTTTGGCAACAGGATTTCTTGCCTCCTTTAGTATCTGCTACACAATCTCATGAAATAGGTACCTAAAAGTTATCAAATTTGAATAATTTAGGCAGTTATATGTAGCTGTTAGTGAATGGACTGCATCAAATTCCCCCTGTAATGTGTTAGATCCAATCTGTGAGTAAGCTTGTGGTAATCACCCATGACCAATTCCATTAGAATGGATATCCACTGTTGCTTGGGCCAGAAAGGTGTCACCGTGATTATTTTGTGAGAGCCCTTCAGAATTTGCAAAATGACCTTGGATATCATTGGAAAGGGACGAATTGCTTAAAAGAGCATTCCTGACCATGGGAATGAAACGTCATCTGTTTTTGAGGTCTGCCTGCAAAGAGCACTGGTGCAGAATTTGTTTAGTTGTCTATTTCAAAAGGAAGAAAACAAATCTGTTTTAGGTGTCCTCACAACTGGATCCATTACTGTAAGACCCCCTTATTTAATTCCCATTCATGATGGTACGCCCTGGACTTGCAAACTTATCTGCCACTACATTTTGCTCTGACAGATTGTAGGAAGCTTCAAGGAGTTTAAATGGTGGTCTAGAGTACTTTCCCAAACTACCATAGCCGTGCTTTACATAGGGCAAGACCTGATGCCCCCCTTCATTTATTCATATACTGCAACTGTGTTGTTGTCAGTAATTACCTGAGAAAGTCCAAAGAACCACAGATGATGAAGAGATATTGTAGCACTGACCCCAACTAATGTCTCTGATATTTATGTGCTTTGTTCCAAAGACTCTACACATTTACCCACATCAAAACTGTAGTCTCTACCATAGCAGTTCTCATTCTTCACAAAACTCAAAATTGGAATCTGAAATTTCAGAGGATGAAGATGATGGATCCACAAACATTTTAAGTACCATTTAATATTCCTAATGTTCAACCTGGCAAGAAGAATCATGAGTCAATTTTCTCCTGGGTTAGGGATGCCTTTTGCAGAGAAGAAGCTAGAAGGCACCCTAGAAACACAATCTTGTGAGAAGGAATTAAGAAGGATCTGTGGCTGTTGATCTGAAATCCCAGGTTGAGAAGGAAATTTGTAACCAATGGAAGGAACTCCTGTCACCTAGAAAAAATGCTTTGCAAAGAAAAGTAATACATCTGAATAAGTAAATATGTGAATGCCCTGTAGTCTGCAAAGAGCTATCACTGGAGGTAGACATTTTGTAAACATCTTTGGAGGTATAGATAACCAAAAGGGTAATGCAGAGAACTGATAATGTGACCCAGATAAATAAAGTCTGAGGAAACTTCTGAACTCTGTGGTAGTAGGGATATGATGATAAATATCTTTTAAGTCTAGAGTTACCATAAAACCTTGAAGAGGAATGAGAGGTAACAGACTTTGTAAGGGGAACATCATAAACTTTGATACTTCCACAAACAAGATAAAAAAGGATAGTTTGAGTACTGGTCTCCAAACTTGTTCTATGACTCCCAAGGAATCTATATGATGAAGAACCTGAGGAAAAAAATCTGTCTGGTTTGGAGAATGATGGAGTCTATCCAGTGACATTTATAACCCTCTTGAACTGCTCACAGAATCCATTTGTTTGAAACATTTTTTGTTGTGTAGGGACCATGCACTTTGTCACATTTTATTGATTGGATTCCCTCATAGTTAGATATGAAACAGCAAAGTAGACAGCAAAAACATAAGAGCATGAATCTGCATTAATTAGATAGATATTAAGCTTGTTAGCCTGTTGTGTTATGATCATTAGTGAGCATGCCTTAATAATCCTGCATTAATTAATCAGAATTTTGCATTTTAGTTATAAAATACATGAGGCATATTTCTTGTAAAGCTGCAGTTTGTGACATTTTCAGCCTAATGCCTGTGTAAAAAGGAGAAGTAGCCACATTTTTCAGGGATATGTTTGATACACTATATGACTTATTGGGGAGGATCATGTATAAAATGAGTTAATAAATAACAATGTTCTTTGTAAATGCTTCAGATGGCTCAGAAAGCTAAATGCTATTTTTGATCAATGTCATAAGACTTCCAAAAATTATCAGTTGTAGAACTGTAAGTTTTCAGAAAGTACTGTGTATTCACTTCTGTGTGAAAAGCTAGGGCAGTTGCTTGGTTTGCTGACCTTCCTCCATTCTTCTCTTCATATTATATAAGGACTTGAGTTTTCAGTAATCAGTGCCTGAGTTTATTGATTGATTCTTCAGGATTCAAGTTGCCAGATTAGTCCTGATTTGATTTGATTGATCGATTGATTGATTCAGAGACTGACCTGGCTAAGCAGAACTGTTATGCTATCCTGAGGAAATGATGGCCTTCTATATGGTGTGCAAGATACCACATTTATAAATAAGTGCTTTTTGATTAAACTGCTTTTAGCTGAAGCTTGGTGTCTTGTCTCTTTCTTCCTTCTGTATCATGGTTTGTCACTTAAACTCAGTAACAAAACAAAAGCCCAACACAAATTGGTGTCAGAAGTGGGATACTGAAGGTTAAAAGAAAAATGAAATGACCACCATTATTTGTATTTGGGGAAAAGAAATAAATAGATAAAATGCATCTGATAAGAATACTAAGTTGCCTGCGTCTGGTTGGTGGGATTCTGTAAGAAAATGTTAAGTAAAATGTCTACTTTAAAAGCCTTAGCAGATCTAATATTAGATGATCAGGAAAAAGTAAAAGCAGAGGCATGTGCACCCTTTTGACAGCATTCAGATAATACAGTTAGTGAGCTCACACAGCAAGTTAGGGAGAGATGGGGTCCGAATGGAGTGATGATTGGAGTCCGAATGGAGATGATAAGTCAGCAAGCAAAAGAGAGTAGTTTTGCTGGAACTGAATTCATCCTCAAGTCCTGGTAAGTATCTTCATGAGGTGGATGGACCCTGTTTTTCACAAAATCTCACCAGGATGACACTGATATATAGACTATATTTTATATAGCATATATCATGGACAGAAGTACGTTAAAAATAAAAAAAAGATAGCTGAGTGCTCAAGACCCAGTATAAACAAATTGCCCAGTCCTGGTAGGGTCACTGGTGCCAGGACTGGGAAAAATGACAGTGTAGTATTCTCAAGACATGGAAACATTCCTACAATGGGGCTAGGCCAGACACAGGCAGAAGATGCCCCCCCCCCATTGTAAAAGGAAATAATAGTCCACAAAAATCATAAAAAAACAATAGGCCAAAAAGAGCTGTAAAGACGATAGAGTACATTATTGAGGATAAGAAAGAAATGATGTATTGTTACCATTATGCAAGAAGCCCATAATTTCCAGACAGAGGATATACAATAAGAGTAAGAGAGAAATTAGAGGAAAGAAACATACTTCCACAAGGATAACTGTCAGAAGCTACAAATAAAAATTTGTGTTCATTATTACAGCAGATATATATAAGAACATTATATAGAAACCTTGGGCTGCTTGAAAAAAGAAACTACTGAGGAAGTTCAAAAATATAAAGAACAAAATCTAGACACTTTTGAAAGGTATAAAAAAATGGACATGGGAAAGAAAGTGAGATGTGATATGGTCTAATATGTATGCAAAGGAGAAAGCCAAATTAATCTACACAAAAATGCATCCTCAAAGATATTTGAAGAGAAAAACAGGCAAAGACATCCAGCTATGGAAAATTTTACAATAAAAAAAGATCACAAAGAGGCAATGTAGAAGAGAAGATTAGTAAAGTAGAAGTTAATAAAAATAGAAGTTGAAGTTATGGAAACCCTGTGAATGGAGGGGTTTAGTTTACAGAGTCTAACACAGGTTACATCACAGCATGATAGAACAATGATTACCCCAAGCAGGGAGTAACAAGAGGAGCTGAAAACATCTAAAGATGAAATATGGACACGGGAAAGAAAAAGATATTTAATATGCTGCAATATTAATGCAAAGGAGTGAGCCAAACTAATCAGTACAAAAAAGAGCAGCAGTAAAGATGTTGAAGAGAAATATAGGCAAAGGCATTCAGACCTGGAAAGTTTAGCAATACAAGAAATTAGAAAACAAAGAGGAAAAATAGAAGAGAGGATTAGTAATGGAGACCTAAAAGAAATAGAAACTGAGGTTATGGATTGCCTACAAAGTGAAGGATTAAGTGTAGAAAATCTAACTCTGATAACAGCACAGCAGGATAGAATAACAGATCCTCAAATTAAGGAGAAGCCAGTGGAGAGGGAAACATCTGATCAGTTGCCATATGAAGATTATTCAGAGCCTTCCATAAGAAGAATTACAAATATTCAGTTGGAATTACACAGTAAGGGAAGGAACAGGAAACTGTGGCAACTCTGACACAGTTAATGTTATGCAGTGATAGGCCAGTGAATTCCCATATGAAAGAGCAATGGATGAAACAGGATGAAATTGAAGAGAATCTGACACAGGAAGATGCTGTGGAACTTACTTCTTCTTCTTTTGGCTTTTCCTGGTTAGGGGTTGCCACAGCAGATCACCTCTCTGCTCATGATTGGCAGTGGAGTTTTACGGTGTCGAGTTGCCAGCCCGGCACCCAACTTTCCACAGAAGGCACACACATGCACACACTCATGCCTAGGGCCAATTTAGAGTGTCCAATCCAGCTACAGCATGTCTTTGGGATGTGGGAGGAAACCGGAGCACCCGGAGAAAACCCACGCAACCACAGGGAGGACATGCAGACTCCGCACAGAAGGCATCGCAGCTGAGAATCGAACTGGAGAACCTTTTGCTGTGAGGCAGCAATGCTAACCGCTGCACCACCATGGCCACCCATGCTGTGGAACTTACTATAGAATGGAAACGAAGAACAAAGAATATGCCCTTAGTTTAGAAGAAAATAATATAAGAGAAGAATTGTTTGATTTAATAGAGACAGATGTACATATTAAGATCAATGAAAGAAATAGACTAGAGAAAGTCAATAAAACCCAACAAGTTAGAAGTTTGATAAAAACAAATGAACACCTTAATTAGGACTGTCTATAGAGTCATGCAATATAACAGAAGTAAATGTATTCCTGTGAAGCTAAATTAATACCAGATAAAGACTTACCACAAAAACACTGGGTAGTAAGGGAAAGGAAGGGGAGAAATCATATACCATCATGGAAGTTTTGAATAGAGAAAACTAAAAAGCAATTAAGACAAAAAGTACCACTGTTAGAAGAGAGTAGAAGAGGGAATAGATCAACAAAATACTCAGAAAGATAAACGTGATAAAAGCAATGTGCAGTATCAGAAAAGATCCAGCTCTATTGTGCACTATTGCAAATAATAAACTAAAAATATCAGCACAGGCAAAAAAAAAAAACAGAACCTATGCAGATACATATAAATGAAAAGTACAAAATAGGCAATTTATTGATGACCCAAAGAAGTTTTATAGAGAATTGTGAAACAAGGAAAAAGGAATTGAAACACCTCCATAAAAGAAGAAATAGATATATTTTGGATAAATATTTATGATGATCATGTAGAACATAATAAAGATGCTGAATGGATAGAAAAAGTAAAAGAAATAATAAGTTCAAATGTCCAGGATATGAAATAAGATGAAGAAATGGTCAGAGAGATTGAAACAATGTTAAGAAAAACCTCTAACTGGAAAACTCCGGGCCCAGATGCAGTACATAACCTTTGGCTAAAAGTATTAAAATCTTTACATAAAGTTTTAGCCATGGGTAAGAACTATTTGTATGCAAACTCCAAGCAGACATCAGCCTGGTTAACAACAAGAAAAACAATACTCTACATAAGACCAAACCTGCAAGCTATCCTAAAAACTGCAGACCAATAACTTGCCATCTGACAACATATATAATTTACATAATGGAATTGATACCAGCAGAGTGGTGAATCTGGGCATACTGGGGCAATGTGGCAACTGCCTCATGTACACAGACAATACATAGCCAAACTGGAAGCAAAGCTCTCTCTGGCCAAGATTGTGCTAGACAGTCAAGAGTAGAAGGTTAACACTGGCATCACACCTCAAGCAACTCATAGCCCTTCAAAACCCACACCATCAACACCCACACATAGCAACACTAAACCCACATATGCGGAGGCCCTTAACATTAACCTGCCCAAGCAACAAGGACCTCCAAAGCCGAAACGCAAACAAACACCAGTCAAACCAATGTGACACATAGCTCACAACATCAGTGTGCCACCCAACAAAAGCCCCTAAGGCAAGACAATGTACCCAACACTTTAGTCATAGGTGACTCTACAGTCAGGAACACTGATGTCCCACTCACCAGACTGAACAAGGAGAAAATTACAGTCAGCTGCCTATCGGGTGCCAGGATCCACCACATAACGCATGCACTCAAGTCACTCCACAACAATTACAAATACAACTCTGTCATTGTCCATGCTGGAGTGAATGACTTGAGACGTACCTCCCTGGACTACATGAAAAGAGATATGGAAGAGCTCTTGGATCATGTGACCCAGGCAGATATGACCCTAGCCCTGAGTAGCATCCTGCCTTCACCCAGAATGATATCACAGTATAAGGACAAAATGATTGACTTTTACAATTGGCTAAGCTTCTGGTGTCATTCAAAGGGGATCTAGTATTTGTCTGCCTGGGAAGACATGATCGACAAACCACAATGCTTTGCCAGAGATGGTCTGCACCTGTCACCCCTGGGATTCACGTTACTGGCTAAAGCTCTTGCTACCCCTATAGTGCCTTTTTTAGGCAAGGTTCAAAGGATAAAACCACCACCATAACAGATAGAAGCAGGCAAAATCTGAAAGTAATGCTACTCAATGCTAGAAGTCTAAACCTCAAAATGCACTCTCTCGAGGCATTCCTAAAAATGGAGAACATCGATATCTGTGCAGTAACTGAGACCTGGTTCAAGGCTCCAGAGAGCACCCCTGCAATACCGGGCTACAATTCTTACCACACTTTTCGGCCACAAAACCAGGACCAAAACACTAAAGGTGGAGGAGTGTCCATATTCACCAAGGATATTCACACCTCCAGGCTAGTTGCCCAACAGAATGCATCTGAAATTCTCCAGTTGCAACTAACACTAGGTAAGACTGCAATCCAAACTGTAGCTTGCTACAGATCCCCAACCATGACCCAAGATTCTCACTACACCTTTCTAAACATACTGGAAAATATTAAGATACAACCAAACACCCTAATACTGGGTGATTTCAACTACCCTGCCATTAATTGGGAAAACTACTCAGGTACCAACTCCTTTTCCCAATGGTTCTTGGAATTCATAAATTCCAACACCCTGGATCAACTAATCCATTGTCCCATCAGGGGCTCCAATATCCTAGAACTGGTCATTACCAACATGGGAGATAGATGCTCCACACCAGTGGTCACCCCCTCATTGGTCAGGCCTGACCATAAGCAAATCACCCTTGACATCCACATCCCACCCCCACCCCCCAGTAAGGAAACCTCCTTAAAAAACTTCTCCAAAGCCAACTTCAAGCTACTGAAGTCAGAAGTGACAAACTTCACAACACCCACGCAGACGGGATCTGGAAGTTCGACTGCAGAATCCTACACTAAGGCACTGTACGTGCACATCCACTCGTGCATGAATCGTGCCATCCCAAATAGAACCAAGATGCTCTTCTCCAAAAAAGGAAGCCAATCTGGTGGTCCCCTACTATAAACAAACTATACAACAGAAGGAAGAAACTGTTGCAAAAAAGAGGAAAATCCCAGGATGCAAAAAACTCCCTCACCAGCCTCAGTAAGAAGCTGAGATCCCTCATAAAATCCTCAAAAGCTAGTTATGAAAATTAAATTGCCAAAGATTCCAAAGACAACCACAAGGCATTCTATAGTTATGTCAAGAATCTAAATGGCAATGCTCAGATCTGCTCTGAGTTACAACAGAATGGCATTAAATATACTGATCCCAAGGATATTGCCAATATCCTGGCAGATTGATTTAGTGCCAACTTCACCCCACTCTCACCCCCTAAGGGGCCCATCTCAATACCAAAAGATTGCCAAATTCCGATACTCACGGCCACACAGGTAGAAACCGCACTCTCCAAAGCTAAGAATACAGCATCCATGGGACCAGATGACATCCCAGGCTGTGTACTACATGAACAACAAAATGAACTGGCACCTCACCTAAGTCTCATGTTTAATCATAGCCTCACCTCAGGGTTCATGCCCACTGAGTGGCGCACAGCTACAGTTATCCCGCTCCACAAGGGAGGATCCACCTTGGATCCCAGGAACTACTGTCCCATCAGTCTGACAAGCCTGATTTGCAAGGGCATGGAACGCATTATCATGGAACTTATAAACAAAGACATTGGCAACCTTCAAACACTGGACCCCACCCAGTTTGGGTTTGTGAAGGGCCGATCCTGTCTCCTGAATATGATTGACTTTTTTGAATCAGTCTCCAGAGCTGTAGACAAGGGTAAGGCAGTCCACACAGTCTATCTGGACCTCGCCAAGGCCTTTGACACCATCCCCCACTCTGGAATCATAGATAAACTTACTAAGCTGATCATAAATCCTTACATCACTCAATGGGTTGTTAACTGGCTTACTGACAGAACCCAGACAGTAAAAGTAGCCAACTCCAAATCCAGCTCCAGACAAGTGACAAGTGGAGTACCTCAGGGTTCAGTCCTGGGACCACTCTTGTTTGGCATCTACTTCTCTGAAGTACAGGCCAACACTAAGGGACTCTGGCTAACAAAGTTTGCAGATGACTGCAAACTGGGAGCCATTATTGAATCCCCAAATGATGTGGATATTCTACAAAAGGGCCTTACAGAAACAGATGCCTGGTGCCAGAGCCATGGGCTCAAGCTTAATGCCAAGAAATATATAGTTATCCCCTTTGGAAAAAAATATGTACCCATGAATTACGACATAGGTGGCAGGACACTAAACATCGAAAGTGTGATGAAAGACTTAGGGACACAGGTGGACAGTGGTCTCACTTTCGATAACCACATTGTCACAACAGTCAGGAAATTCTTCTATGTGGCACACCTCATCACTAAGGGCTTTTCATCCAGAAAAAAGGAGGTCATTGTCCCACTGTACTCATCCCTCATTAGACCCATTATAGAGTATAATGCCCCATTTGGTATGTACCTCACAAGACATCTGCAACAGCTGGAAAGGCCACAGAAATACCTCACTAAAAGAATCACAGGCCTAAAGCAGATGCCATATACTGACCATCTAAAAAAACTCCAGCTATACTCTGTGGCATATCGTCTACTCAGAGGCGATCTCTGCTTAACATACAAGGCCATGTCAAACCTTGAGCTGTTGGACATGCTCCACTTAAAGAAATCCCAATCCCTCAGAGTCACATGCTCCAGGGATCTAAACCTTGTCATCACAATGAACAAAACATGCTGGAGAGATAGGTTTCTGACCCAGAGACTCCCCATACTCTGGAATAGACTGCCCATACATATCAAGCAGAGCGCCTCATTGGCCCTCTTCAAAAGGAACCTTGATGATTGGATGGGAGATAGGAAATTCACCCCGGGGATCATGTCAGTCACCCTGCTAGACAGGGGGCCTGGAGAAGTAATTATTGTGGGAAGAAATATCCAGGGAATTGTTATGGCTAGGCTTGCATAGGCCCTAGGGCAGATAGCCTAGTACCAACCTATGAATCTATGAACCTATAAGTTTATAGTCAATTAGAATAAAATTCAATCATGGCAATAGAACAAAAGGGTAACAAAAGAAAGTCATATGGAACAAAGGATAATTTGTTAAATAAAGTCATAATGGAGAACTGTGGGAAGAATCTAAGTATGGCATGGATAGACTACAAAAAAAAAACAACATATGATAGTATCTCACATTCATGGATAAGAGAGTTCTTAAAAATGTATAGGGTATATCCTGCACTGATTGATTACATCGACCATGAAATAGAGGCAAACCACTTTGCAGTTATGCCCTGATAAAGGACAAATTATTATTACAAGGATAAAAATTCATAGGGGGATATTCCAGGGTGAATCTCCATTACTGCTGCTCTTTTGTCTTGCCCTTAACCCATTACACAGTTTACTTAGCAGATTAGGTCATGACTGCAATTTGTTTCCCGGAAAACAACAAAGTGTAAAGACTCCTCATCTTCTTTTTGAAAATGATTTAAAACTGTATAGCTCATCAGACAAGGAACAGCACAACTGCAAGTGGTCAAAACTTTTTCAGATGATATAAGAATGTTATTTGGTTTTGATAAATGTGCAAAAGCAACCTTTAAATCAGGAAAGCTGCAGCACCAAGAAAACATCAATGTGATATAAAAGAACTTGAGATAAATATTTGGGAGTTGATGAAGGATCAACAATAAAACATTAATAAATGCAAATAAAACTTAGGAATATTTTAGAACACTAAAATTAATACTGAAAGCAGCATTGACATCTAGGAACAAAGTCCAAGCTATAAACCAATTTGCTCTTCCTGTCCTAACTTATAGTTTTGGAGTGATTGACTGGCCTTAAATTGTATTGGATAGGTTGGACAGGAAAATAGAAAGGCTGCTTCATGCTCATAAAATGATTTATAAAAATCAGTGCTTACCAAGATTATATCTTCCCCATTCTGAAGGAGGGATGGGCCTCCTCAAAATTGGTTTTTTGTATAGATCTGAAATCATGTGACTGCATACATATCTGCTGACCTCACAAGACCCAAATGTAGTGAAAGTTTTGAATCATGAGGAGAATAAGTCTAAGATGACTGCGCTGCTTAATTTAGCAGAAGCATATTGGCATCCAGTAGGAATGGAAATCAAACCAGAAGTAGATAAAAATCAGACAGCAAGTGAATGTGCCAAAAAAAAGAAAGAATATAAAGTGAATGACCATATCAAAAGGCAAACAATGTGGAAAATGCATAAATGTAGTTGCAAGTATAGAAAACTCTTGTAACAACCTCATGTTGATTAGGATTGACTGCAGCAATGGTTAAGGAGAGGTGAATTTAAACCAAAAGATGAAAAGTTAATATTGGCGGCCTATGTACATGTTGGGTTACAAAGTCCATTGAACATGAGTAAGAAATAGACCAATGTAGGTTTTGTAAAACAGAATTTGAAACAGTTGCACATCTTGTTGCTGGTTGTGATATACTAATGGCATAAAGAATGCATACGAAAAGGCATATATTATAATATTGAAGTAGTGAAAAACACTGGAAACATGAGTCACAAAGTATTATAGAAAATGATAACGTTTGTATCACATGAGGTAACCCATTGCCAACAGTTCAAAAAAACAGATGTGGGAAAAATCTGATTATACTCAGTGACTACAGTGTCTTACGTAGAGAGAGAGTGAGAGACACAAAGTCATAAAATACCAGCATTTGCAGGCAGAAATGAGGGCAATGTGGAAAAAGGATACCCAGACAATTCTAATAGTGTAGGAGCAATGGGTCTTACTAAAAAGAATTTACAATCGTACTTACATATGTTACTGATATATGCAACCCTATATGAATTGCAGAAGGAGTCATTACTGGGCACATTGTGGGTGCTGTGAAAAGCATTTCTGTCTAACATCAAAGATTGAAACAATACTAATTTCATGAACTTTAATCATACTTTGACTTAGGAATGCATCTATTCCTGTCAAGGTATTAGAAACTCAATTGGCTAGGAGAAATTAACAAAAATATCACATTAGTAAACTACAAAAATACAAAGAGCAAATGCATCAATATCAGTTAGACACTGATTGCTTAGAAAAGACAAAATAAATTATTGAGAAAGCAGATTAGAGATTAGTTTATTTATGAGTCAGGATGATTCAATAGCATAAGCAAAGAAAATGCAGAGTACTAGAAAAATCTTCCACTCAGGCTACAGTGTATACATTGATGTGTAGCTCAGATATGAGTTCAGCCACTTGAGATGGCAACTGTCATTCATTATTTAATTATTAGTGTGAAGAGAATTATTTGCTATATATACCAAGAGGAAGGTACATCCCATGATAGAAAAGGGTGTTGGTGTTAAAATGTCACTCAGTCATGGGTTCAGGTGCCTAGGCAGCGAGACATTTCCCTGCAAAACATTTTGGCTGGGGACACATGGCTGAAGTGACATTCAGCTGCAGAGAAATATGGCTGTTTGTTTTCCCCCTGTGAATTTGGTTATTGAAGTTGTAGGTATGACAACACATTCTTCTCTTTGCCCACAGGGAATTTGCAAACAGCCATATTTCTCTGCAGCTGAATGTCACTTCAGCCATGTGTCCCCAGCCAAAATGTATCGCAGGGAATTGTCTCGCTGCCTAGGTGTCTGAACCCCTCAGTCATACTTGTGGACAGAAATGATAACATATAACCAAAGACAACATTCAAATATGACTCAAACGTATAAGAAAAAGCCAGAAGAAATATTATTAACTGTGTTTCATTGGGTTTGGGACTCTGGGGGGAGGGGTAACGCAGTGCAACTGAATGGTGAAGAGATGCACTAATATGCCTACTAGGTGTTTCATCCACACATAAACCAGATTACTAATGTGGTAGGTCAATACAAAATGATAGTTTAAAACAATGGGGTAAAAATTATAGACAAAACAGAGTTTTTAATTTGTATACCCTTTCAGGTCAGAGCTGTGATAGCTCTTTTAGGTAAAGATATTTTGAAAACCTAGAAACCACAGTGAGACATTCAATGCAGCTCTGCTCAGTCATTGCTGTCAAACCTATAGTTTGCTGTGGGGGCCATGGCCAAGATGACTAATTGAGAGCAACAACCGGTGAAAGCTCTGTGACTGAAAACTTTTCTCTGTCAGAAAATATAATAAGAAAATAAAACTTGGAGATGCATGTTAGCTAATTTTATTCACTGATAGTAAGAGAAAAGATTTACAGCTTCAATGTCTTCAAAAGCTGCAATTTTCCTGTCAGAATTTCAACTGCTTGGTTAAAAAAGTAGAGATTTCAACATGAGCAACACAGGATATGGTACATAGGATTATTTTGTTAAAAAAGTTATCCAGTCATTAATAGCTAGTATGCAGGATGTATTACTTAAAATAGACACACAGAAAGTTTCAAAGAAGAGATCAGAAAGAAGATGGAAGATTTAGAAATTCTTATGAAATAACTAAGTGCACAAAGCAGCAACATGGAAAACATTTAAATGATCATGAAGGGAGAATAACTGAAGACGAGTCTCAGACTGAATTTTTCAAAACAATAAATAACTGGCGCATAGATAAAGATGATGATTTAGAAATTGGACTACCACAAAATAACATTAGAATTTATTGTATACCTGAAAAGAATGAGGAGACAGTATAATAAACTTCTTAACAACCTGGCTACATAAAACATTAAATCTACCTGAAACTTTATCTTTTGGAATTGAAAGAGCACAAAGATTCCTGAGAGCACTGTCAAAGAAAGTAAAGAGTGAAAGAAAATCCTGTTTACTGATGATCCAAGAACAATATTAAAGCCACGTTGATGTTTCCCACAAAATCAAAATATTTCTTTCTGAAGGAAATACAATATTTGACACACTAGAGGAGGCATTCACTTTCATCAGCAAAAGTAAAATCCTTAATAATATTGAAGAAATTGATTGGATCAGCATATCCATCAAAAGACAGAGTGAGCTGAATTCCTAGAAAACCACTTCTAAAATTAAAAAGCTTAAAAACAAGTGATGTTTATCCTCTGATTGCAGGACTTTTATTTTCTGAAACAATGGATTTGCCATTCAAATAAAATGTTTCTAAAGTTTTAAACAGGTAACTCCAATTTACAGAACTAAAAGCTGTCTCAATATCTAAGCTAATTAGGGACAATTTCTTGTTCATTCCATTTGCTAAATCTAAGATAGTTACTACACTTTATATATTATCATATGCTAATCTATTGACTATAAATACTGTTTGATCTTTATTAAGTAACTTATCTACTATATCTCTTAATATTGTATTGAATATGGAAGCAAATATTTTATAGTCTATATTTAATAATGGAATTGGTCTATATAAGGAAACTAACTTATTGGGTCTATATTAATTTGTCAAAAGCTAATTTCAGTGAATGGCTGATCATCAACCCAAATCAGTGAATGGTCATTCAGTGAATGTTCACTTCAGCAAAGATTTTTCTAAGGGAAAGGAATTAGTGGCCAGTATTATGAAATTTACCTGTTCCCCACTGTAGTGTGATCTCTGAGTTTGTATATATAAGTAGGGGGGGGTGTTGCTCTCCACATCGGGATGTGTGGGGACATAGCCCTCCACCTTGGTGGGTTTGATATAATGTAGTGTGTGTTACAGTCTGAGTGGGAGACAAATAATTCCCTTCCTTTAGAAAAATGTTCATTGAAGTGAACATTCAATGAATAGTCATTCACTGGTTTGTGTTTGATGCACAGCCGTTTGATGGAACTAGTTTTTAATGAATTAATATAGTGTCGACTTATTATCTTTTTCCTTGTTTAAGTATAGGTGAGATGATAAAAAATTTCCGTGAGGGAGGAATTATTTTGTCACTCTGAATTATCCTGAAAACATCAATGACTAATTCTAAAATATGTAATGGAAGCAGACTATTTAATTCTACTTACACTAACCCTGGAGCTTTACCATTTTCTTTTTTTTTTTATTTTCTTAAACTTCTAGTAGGGTAATATGCTTATACAGCAGAGATATTTGTTAGTCATTAAGTTTATTAGTAACATTTTCATTTAAATACTGCTCAATTGTGTAAGCATCAGGATTACTATTTTTTATCTTTATTAAGATTCTCATGGATTTTTTTTTTAATGTTAAGCATTTTCTCTGTGTCTGAAGTAAGCTTATTAGTTTGAGGATTTTTGATATTATTGATTTCTGCCTTTTTGTATAACATCTTACTTTTATTAACCAATCTGTATAGATTTTTGAAGTCATCACATAACTGTGAAATTTTTTTTCTAAAGCTATCACCAGTTTATGCATTAAAACTGTTTGATATTTTATCATTAATTTTTAATGACTTCAGTGTTAGCTAATTTTTTTGTTTTTTTTTTGTTCACACCTCACTTTGTATACTTAATCTTGTATTTCTAAATACTCTTTATCTCAGTCTTTCATTTTATTACTAACCTATTTCCCATTCTATCTTTAATATGCATTTTTAAGGAGTCCATAGTATTATTTTACTATCATTATCATTAAAAGATAACATATTCTCAATTTGCTCCTTACGATTACTCTTCAATCCAGTTAATCTCATCATATATACTGGGATTCTACAAATAATCTGAAATTTCCTTATATCCATTAATATATTATGACTTAGTGCATTATGACCAGATAAAGCTCAAGGAATAATTTTAAAATAATTCACTTTATTAAGTAAATCTGTAGAGGCATAAATCCAATCAATTCTAGATTACATCCCACGTGCATAGGAATACTGAGTGAAGAACAGTGACTTATTTTCTGCTTTTATTATTAAATCAACTAAATTATTATTACTGATCCATCTGTTTAGTGCTTTAACTGGTGCCAGGAAATTAGCTTTCTTCTGTTCACTTGTATCTTCCATACTAGATATGTAGTTAAAATCTCCTGCTAAAATAAAACTACCCTTCCAATGACTTTGTAGTATGTTTAAATGCTCTTTAGCCACTCGTTCACCTATTCCAGGGATCCAGTAAAAATTACCTAGTGTATAGAGTTTGACATTACATTCAATTATTAAAATGTATACATTCCTTTGAGATCATTAATGGATTCTATGACCTTAGGCATTACTGTAAATGTTCTCCAAAGTAATCAGCTCCTATCCCCTTTTTGTTAAAAAAAGCAGATTATAATAACTCATGACCTAAACTACTTAAATATTATACATCTTTCTCTATCAAGTAAGTTTCTTGCAAGAATATAATGTCTCCTCTATTTAATTTTAGATATCATCTCATTAATAATTTTTTGTTGTCATTGATTTATTTTCACAATAGATAATAGATCAAAACTACCCATACTGTGCATTTAAAACAATTTTTAAATGATAATATGACACATTTAACCATCATATTAATTTAATTATATGCACGACTATAATTCATTCCTCCAATACTATCTTAACATTCCACATTATTTGAATTATTCCTTTCTACAAACTAAACTACTAAAACTTGTAAATAACAAAAACAAAATAAAAACAAGTCTACAACTATAACTGTATATATATATATATATATATATATATATATATATATATATATATATATATATATATATATATATATTACTAATAAAATGTAACCTACCATGGATACCGAAGTTCTTAGTGTGACTATCGAATAGACAAACTACTATACTATCTCTCTACCTACAATACCTAAAAAGTAGTTTAAAAAATTAGCCAAACGCCACCATGACTTATCAATAATTCATATAATATTATATACAAGTTAAAATCATAAAAGACTATCAATTTAGTTATATATTTTTCCATTTAAAATTATTCATCCCATGACTATCCAAAAATGTAGTAATCCTCTTTTATTAACCAAAAATATGAAATAATCCAACAAATAGTTTACTATGTACTTATTTATGTAAAAGTACTCTAAATTATCCATTAAATATTCCTAAATTATTCACTTATTCAACATTACTATAACTAAATCTCCACACAAATTTGTATAACAAAGTGGGATTTGAAAAGAAAGATATCTGTACACGTAACAAGTCAGAGGTAATCTTATCATACTAAACTATTATACAAAAGAAACATAAATGTACATATATTTTCATTATGCTAAAGGATATACACATATTTTATAGATCTAATAAAAGCTCTGAATTAATTTTAAAAGTATAATTGTCTATATCTCAAAATTGTGTAACACTCAATATGATACATATCAAAATATTAAAACACTTTAGCTTATTAAACTAATTCATAAAATATATATACATTATTGAAGTCAAAGAGAATGGTTTGATATAACTATGTAGTAAACAATGCAGTTTATACTGTATCCAAAAGTTACACTGTACTTAATTCAAATCCCATTATCCCTTTCAGGGTTCAAATATATTGAAACATCTACTTTACTTTCTATCAAAATAGATGTACTGATTCAGCAATATAACACTCAAAATTCAGTTCTGACTTATGAAATTAGTTATTTGAGATAGTATTAGTGAATCTAATAAAATACAATATGCAAAAGACTGAAAGTTCACATCACCAAGCTTCAAATTTCAGCTTTCAAGATATTTCCAAATATTTTATATGATTTTCTATGTATGTTATATGAGATCTTATACATTCACATTTTGGCCATATGTAGGTAAATGTAATACATATCTTTCTTATAAGCAGTTTGATAGGTTTGTTTTATTAGCAATATATACAGTTACAGTTGTAGACTTTTATTTTTATTGATTAGTTTTAATAGTTTAATTCATAGAAAGGAATAATTAAAAAAATGTGGAATGCTAAGATAGTGTTGGAGGAATGCATTGCAGTTGTATATACAATTAAATTAATGTGTCATATTAGCTTCTAAAATAAATCTTTTTAAACATACTGTATGGATAGTTTTCATTTATTATCTATTAATGTAAATGGATTACACAATGGCAACAAAAGGGAATCATTAATGAGATATCTAAAATTCAATAGAGAATACATTATATCCTTGCAACAGACTCACTTGCTAAATAAATATAGGCAATATTTAAATATGTTAAGTTACAAAATGTTATCATCTGCTTCTTTAACAAAAAGAGGATAGGAATTTGCTAAACTTTAAAGAAAGTCTACAAAATGCCTAAGGCCATACAATCCATTAATGAACCAAAAAAATTCTTGTTTCCTACCTTTCTAAGCTAGTATAGCCCAATTTTCGGTTAGTACTGAATTCAGGGCTGTGTTACAAGTTTCTGAGTTACCCATACCTTATTTGGATAGAGGGAAGCTTCTCTGTTCACCTGTGAGAGAGGTGAACTTTGAGCAGCCATCTGTTCCTGGAGGAGTGGTTCCAGCCCAGAAGTTAGTAGTTTAAAAACCGCGTTTGCACAGTTTTGTGTGCCGGGCAGCACTGGTTAACTAGGGTTAAATTATTCCTGGCTCCACTAAGTCTCCTCTTCAGTTTTTCACTTGAAACTAGTCTAACTCTCAACCTAAGCACTCAAAAAGCATCCTACAGCCCAGCACTTTCTCAGACCTTATAGCAAGCACTAATATACCCCGACACTTGACTGCCCAGCAGGGCAAGGCTCTTTATCCACCCCTCACCAACCAAGCAAATAAGCAGCTCACCCTACTATTCAGGCATGACCAAAGGGCAACTTCAGGTCTACTCTCCAGTCCAGCTGGTGAATCTGGGTATCCTGAGGCAATGTCACAACTGCCTCATGTACACAGACAGCCCTCCCCTGCTACCACAAAACACTAACATATGCGAGAGATGCAATTATACAGCCAAACTGGAGACTAGGGTCTCTCCACCCAAGACTGGAACAGACCTTCATGAGGAGAAGGTTAACACTTGCACCACACCTCCAGCCTCACTTAGACCTACTAAACCAGCACTGGCAAAAAATACACACAAATACACAAAATCATACTTGGAGGCTCTAAATAAAAACCTGCAAAAGCATCAGAGAGCTCCAAAGCAGACACCCACAAAACCTGCACCTCCTATCACAAATCAGACAACACATAAAACACAAAATTAATATGCTGCACAATCACATCCCTTAAGGCAAAATAACATACCTAACACACTAGTAATAGGTAACTCAATAGTCAGACACACTGACGCCCCACTCACTAGGCTGGACAAGGAAAAGGTTACTGTTAGCTGCCTGTCGGGAGCCAGAATCTGCCACATAACACAAGCACTCAGGTCACTCCAGAACAAATACAAATATGACTCTCTCGTTGTTCATGTTGGTGTGAATGACCTGAGACGTACCTCCCTGGACTACATGAAGAGAGACATGGAAAAGCTCTCTGGTCATGTAGCCCAGGCAGGTATGACCCTGACCCTGAGTAGCATCCTGCCCTCACCAAGAATGATACCTCAGTATAAAGAAAAAATTATCAATTTCAATAATTGGCTAAGCCTCTGATGTCATTCAAAGGGGATCCAGTGTCTGTCAGCCTGGGATGACATGCTCAACAAGCCATGTTGCTTCACAAGAGACAGCTTGCACCTGTCACCCTTTGGCTTTTGAATACTGGCCAAGGCTCTTTCTGCCCCCATAGTGCCTTTCTTAGGCAAGGCACAAAATTCAAACCCACCTCTGTAAACAGCACAAGTAAAAAATGAGGGTTATGCTACTCAATGCCAGGAGTTTAAATCTCAAAATGCATGCACTTGAAGCACTCCTAAGTATGGAGAACGTTGACATTTGTGCAGTAGCTGAAACCTGGTTCAAGGCTCCAGAGAGCACTCTAGCACTACTGGGCTATAACGCATGCCACACATTTTGGCCACAGAACATGGACCGAAACACAAAAGGAGGGGGTGTATCAAATTCATCAAGGATACCCACACCTCCAGGTTAGTGGCGCAGCATGATACCTCTGAGATCATCCATGTGCAGCTAACATCGGGCAAATCTGCAATGCAAATTGTGGCCTGCTACAGATCACCCTCCATGACCCAGGACCACCACTCCGCCTTTCTGGAGACACTGGAAAACATGAAGGTCCTACCAAACAACCTGATATTGGGCAATTTCAATTACCCTACCATTAACTGGGAAAACTACTTGAGTACAAACTCCCAGGCTCAGTGCTTCCTGGAATTTATCAACTCAAATGCCCTGGATCAGCTGGTAAACTCCCCTAGCAAAGGCCATAACATATTGGACCTGGTCATCACCAACATGAGCGACAAGTGTTCTGTACCGGAGGTCAGCCCGTCACTGGTTAGATCAGACCATAAACTAATCACCCTGGATGTCCACACCCCACCACCACCCCCAAACCACAGAAACCACAGTGAAAAACTTTTCTAAAGCAAACTTCACCTTACTTAAGGCAGATGTGGTAAGTTTCACAGCCACCACTCTAAAGGATAACACTGCCCAAGATGCAGTATCCTTCACAATTGCACTCTTTGAGCACCTACAAGGATGCATGGATTGTGCCATCCCTAGCAAACCAAGACTCACCCCTCTAAGAGAAGGAAACCAGTCTGGTGGACCCTTGCCATAAACAGGTTATACAGCAAAAGGAAGAAACTAGTTCAGAAAAAAAGCAAATCCCACAAAGGAAAGACATCCCTGATCAGTATCAGTAAGAAACTAAGGTCCCTCATAAAATCATCCAAGGCTAACTTCGAAAGACAAATAGCCAAGGATTTGAAAGAAAACCACAAAGCCTTCTTTAGCTATGTCAAGAATCTAAGTGGCAACTCACAGATATGCTCTGAGCTAGTGCAAAACAGCACAAAATATACTGAACCTACTGATATTGCCAACATCCTGGCAGATAGATTCAGTGCAAACTTCACCTCCCTCTCACCTTCAAAAGGGCCCACAACAATAATGGAAAAGTGTAGTGTCCCAGAAATCACAGAAGCACAGGTAAAAACAGCCCTTTCAAAAGCCAAAAACACAGCATCAATGGGGCCAGATGGTGTCCCAGGCTGCGTCTTGCACGAACTACAGAAAGAACTAACCCACCACCTAAACATGCTGCTCAACCTCAGCCTCTCCACAGGCTACATGCCCATAGAATGGTGCACAGCAATGATTATTCCATTCCACAAAGGAGGGGCCACAACTGACCCTGGTAACTATCACCCCATAAGCCTGACTAGCCTGGTCTGTAAGGCTATGGAGCGCATCATCATGGAACTCATTAACAAAGACATTGGGAACCTCCAAACACTTGACCCAACCCAGTTCGGCTTTGTTTAGGGCAGATCATGCCTACTAAACCTGGTTGACTTCTTCAAGACAGTCACCAAGGCCATAGACAAGGGAAAGGTGGTTCATACAGCCTACCTCGATCTCGCCAAGGCATTCAACACCATTCCTCACTCGGGTATTATAGAAAAACTCACCAGCCTTAGCATAAACCCCTACATCACAAGATGGGTTGCCAACTGGCTTATAGCAGAACTCACACGGTAAGCATAGCAGGCTCCAGGTCCAACTCTAAACCAGTCACAAGTGGTGTCCTACAAGGCTCGGTTCTGGGACCCCTACTGTTCGGCATTTATTTCTCAGAAGTACAGGCAAAGATAGGAGGACTATGGCTAACCAGGTTCGCCGATGACTGAAAACTGGGAGCCATAATTGACTCTTCAGCTGACAAGGACATCCTTCAAAAAGGCCTTACTGAGACAGACACCTGGTGACAAAGTCATGGCCTCAAGCTAAATGCCAAAAAATGCATAGTCATCCCATTTGGGAAAAACAAAACACCCACGAATTACCACATAGTCGGCAGCCCCCTTAATATGGAAGAGGTAATAAGAGATCTGGGAACCCAGGTAGATAGTAATCTCTCCTTTAACAATCATATTGCCAAAGTAGTTAGGAAATCCTTCTATGTGGCCCATCTAATTACTAAGTGGTTCACATCTAGAAATAAAGAGGTTATAGTGCCTCTCTACTTGTCACTCATCAGACCCATCATGGAGTACAATGCCCCTTTTGGGATGTACCTCACAAGACACTTCCAACAGCTGAAAAGACCACAAAAGCACCTCACCAAGAGGATTACTGGCCTCAAACATATGTTCTATGCAGTCTGACTGAAAAAACTCCGGCTGTACTCAGTGACATATCGCTTACTCAGAGGTGATCTCTGCCTGACTTACAAAGCCATGTCCAATTCAGAATTGATGGACATGCTTCACCTAAAGAACTCCAAGTCACTGCAAGCCATGAGCTCTAATGAGCTAAGCCTCACCACAACAATAAATAGAACATTCTGGAGGGATAGATTCCTGTCACAGAGACTCCCCATGCTTTGGAACAAAATTCCTAACTACATTAGGCAGAGCCCCTCACTAACACTCTTCAAGAGAAGCCTTGATGAGTGGATGGGTAACAGAAAATATACCCCTGGGATCATTTCATTGGCTCTGCTTGACAAAGGCTCAGGTAATTAATCAATGGGGCGGCGAAAGCTGACACAGTCTGGCTAGGCTTATAAATGCCCTCGGGCAGATAGCCTAGTACATACCTATGAACCTATGAACCTAAAAGGAATGTATGAATTTGTAATAATTAAATATAATGACAAACCCTATATACTAGGTATTTTTACTGGATGCTTGGAATAGGAGCAAGAGTGGTTAAAGATCATTAAACTTACTACAAAGTCATTGGAGGGGTAGTTTAACTTTAGCAGGGGATTTTAACTGCAAATTTAGTTTAGATTAAAGATCTCTAAAATTCTGGTATCAGCTAAGGCACTAAACAGATAGATTAGCAATAATATTTTTAATTCATTTAATATTAAAAGCAGAATATGAGTAAGTGTTCCTCACTCATTACTCTTATGTGCACAGGACACAAACTAGAATTGATAGGATTTATGCCTCTACAGATTCACTTAATAAAGTGAATTATTTTAAAACTATTCCTTGTCCTTTATTGTATCATAATGCATCAAGTATTAATTTATTAATGAATATAAGGATATTTCAGATTATTTACAGAATCCTAGTATATATATGATGAAATTAAAAGAATTTTAGAGTTATCCTAAGGAACAAATCAACATTTTTTATCTTTGAATGATAATGTTCAGGTTAATAAAATCATATTATGGGGCTCCTTTAAAATGCATACTAAAGATAGAATGGGAAGATGCTCTAGTAATAAAATGAAACAGTAGGATAAATAATTGTTAGAAATACAAGCTTAAATGCACAAGCAAAATCTGAATAACAAAGTAAGGAATTACTTAATACTGAACTGATTTAAAAAAATAACGAAAAAATATCAAACAGTTTTAATACATAAGTGGGGATAGCTCTAGGAAAAATAAAATTGCACAATTATGCAATGACTTCAAAATATCTACATCGATGATTTAATACAAATAAGATGTTAAGCAAAAAGGCACATAATAATATCTAAAATCTTCATACTAATAAGCTTCCTTCAGACATAGAGGAAATGCTTAATATTTTTGTTTTAATTCATAATGACCTTAATAAAGATACAAGTAATAAACTTTAGAATTACAAAATTGAAAATTATTTAATGAAAAATGTTACTAATAAACTTAATGAATGACAAATATATCTATTACTTTTATCTCAAATCTCAAATTACCCTAATATAAGTTAATGAAGCTTTAAAAAGGAAAAATTGTAACACTCCAGGGTTAGATGGTTTAAGTATGGAATTATATAGTCTGCTTCTATTAAATATTTTAGAATTATTGAGTGACGTTTTCTTGATAATTCAAAATGACAAAATAATTTCTCCCTCATGGAAATTTTCTGTCATCTCACATATACTTAAACAAGGAAAGGGCAATAAGTTAGTTTCGTCATATAGACCCATTTAATTATTAAATATAGACTGTAAAATACTTCCATATTAGCTACACAATTAAGATAGAGTAATTAATAAAGATCAAACAGGAGTTATAGTCAATAAATTAATGGATGATAATATAAAAAGGTAGCAACTATCTTAAATCTAGCAAAAGAAATAAACAAGACATTGGCCCTAATTAACTTAGATATTGAAAGAGCTTTTGATTATGTAGATTGGAGATACTTGTTTAAAACATTAGAAGCATTTGCATTTCCAGAACAATTTACTTGAATATTAATAAACCTATATAGAGACTGCAAAGCATATGTTAAAATTGGATCTTACATTTCTCAAGGATTCACTTTAAACAAAGGCACAAATCAAGGGTGTCCCTTGTCTCCCCTACTATTTGCATTAGTTATTGAACTCTTAGCAAACAGTATATTTAATTTTGAAAACATGATGGATTTTGAATTAACAAGGATTGTCAATCTGAAATACAGCTTTTTAATAAATATTTAACTAACTATAGGAGGCTTAAATTATTCAATTGAAGAAAAAGGTGAGGCAATTGAAAAGTTTCAAGAAGCATTGCTGCCGAAATGTAACAATAATAAAATTTAAACTTTAGTAATAAATCGATTACTTTATAGAATGTTTAAAGATAAGTATAAATATAAGTGGGGAGGAGAATAACAAAAATATATCAAGATGTGAGTCACATTATTAATAATAATGTTGAAAAATAGTTGTGTTAAAAAATGATTTTTTTTTTTACTTTCAAGGATAGGTTAGTACTTAATAAAATGATTACATTACCCAAGATTATATACATATTGCATTCAGTAGCTTTAATACTTGACAAAAACTTGTAAAGAAAATGGAAAAAATGTTAACTTCATTCTTATTGTATCCTAAAATGCTGAATATGCTTATAGAAATCATATAAGATTATTGGTGTAATTTCCCAGAAGCATAATCTTATTCTATTGGTATAGATTTGAACTCTTTTATGCTCTGGATAGACTCAACTTACACTAGTCAATGGAAAACCATTTAGGAGTAGATTTTATTAAATTCTTGTAAGTTTATCAAATATGATAAATCAGGAAATATGTAACAATCCTTTCATCTCGTTAATAAAACTTACCTTTGAAGGAAATTCATTTCAATCTTTAGACTCTGGGTATATAAAATCAATACTTAAAACAGTTAAATATTTTTCAAAACTCCATTTATATCAAAATTGAATGTATTGTGCTTTCCCTTTGCACACATCACCAGATTTAAGGAAACTCAGAACAATGTTATAATAAATTTACTAGAAAGGAGTGGATTAGTGCTATGGACTAATTGCTTTGAAAAAGGACAATATAAGTCACCAGAATATTTAATGAACAATTATAAGTTAGATGAATTTGCTAAATGGTTAATGCTATCTATCAGTAAGAAATTAAATGCATTTGTAAATAATATAAGTGAAGAGGAGCAGAACACTATTCCCCCATTATATGAATATATGAATACTATCATTGAGGTTACATTGACCTACAAATAAAGCTTATCCAATTTATATAAGTTAATTATAAATAATAATTTTGATGCAAAATTCTGGAACTTTTTAGATAGTAATGGATAGAGTGACTCAATAGATGATAAGAATAAGACTTTGTTACTTAAATCACTTAAACCTATTCAAGTTTATACTGGAAAGTTTTTGTGTGGAAATATATACATAGAATGTTTGCTACTCCCTATAAAACCTCTAAGTTAAGTACTATGGCTTCTTCAGTGTGTTGGAGATGAGTAAAGATGTAAAGCTGATTGAACACACATTTATGGATTGTGATAAATGTAAATGTATGTTGGGAAGAGATAAGTATGTTTTTAAATGGTTATAGTCTGATAATTATTCTTACCTAGATAAATAACAACAATGACTGTTACACTTCCTTTATCTGTAAACACCAAACAACAAAAACTGTTCAGGAGTCACCTGGCAGTCACTAGAAAAGTTATTAGAAAAAAAAATGGAAAATGAATTCAGTTCCTACATTCAGAAAATTTTTAAAGTTAACAACAATGCTATGTAAACATCTATAAATCATACTAAGACTTTTAGTGGTTGAAATAGTCTTGACATGTTGCTGTTCAAATTCCAAGACTCTTAATGTATTAATTGTATAAGATTACCTTGATGCTTCTATGTATTCCTAATACTGTATAACAGTTTGTGATAATGAACTTCTTCCTTTCTGTGTATATATTCTAAATATGTTAAATTAAAAAATCTTTAGTTCACTATAAAGCTAAAAAGGAACTGATTTAAATCTCCCTACTGAAGACAATTGCGAACATTAAACAATATCACTACCCTGGAGAGCCTACTGAAGCATTAGAGAAAATGTAAAAATATTGCAGGTGGGCATAACTGAACCAGCTGTGACTTTGTGCAATGGTTCTGTGCCAGGGAAAAGGCCTGATAAACTGTAGCAAATAAATATGGATTATGGAGGACTGTATAACATTGCTACATTACTTACAGTTGCTGTTCCAGATGTCAACACTGTTGTGGAAGAATTATCTTCATTTGCTTTTCTGCATCATATAGATCCTGGACTTGGCAAACACCTTTTATCACCATTCTGATAACTGAGGAGAGTAAAGCTTAATTTGCATTCACTTGAGATCACAAATGTTACACTTTCAGACTGCTGCGTTAAAGGAATTTGGATAAGCTCATACTGTTCCACTGATAAAAGACATCAAATTGCAACTAAATAAAGTGACTGTATTTCATCACATTAATGACATCATGATTACAAGTAAACAACTTGATTTTTGTATTGATTTGCAGACTGTAATTTCTACTGAAGAGCACAAAATGATTCATTCATCATGCCAAGACCATGCTAACTTGAAACATAACAAAAATATAAATACCACCCCCACTTTGTACACATTTTGTGAGAGGATCAGCCAAAAGAGAAGATTAAGATCCAGTTTCTAGGACAGATTTGAAGAAAAAAAAGAGGTGGAGAAGGGATTGAAAAAATGAGGGCATAGTCATTCTGAAGTACAGACAAGTCCCTATTTCTGAAAGAGTCCCTGCTTTTTGTTGGACCTCTCCTCCTATATCTTTTTATATCCTTGTTTGTTGGAAGCCTGTTTGTTTTGCTTGTTTTGCACTTTGAAGCAAAAATAACCAGGGTTTTTTGAAAATTTAGAAGAAGGAGACTGAAATATCTTAGTAACTTATGGATAAATTTGCCTCTTTCATTTAACTGTTTCAGTACTTGAGTAGCAGAAGGAGCATACACAACCTCTTTACCCAGAAAAGAAATAAAATAAAAACGGACACTGAAACACGGCTGACTATATTAATTTATCCACACAGAGACAAAGCGCATGAATAAACAGAACAATAAATGCTTCATCAGACAAACAGTACTATAAACCAAACCTTGTATATAAAAATTAATATAACCATTCAAAACCTAAAGGACTAATGGAGCACAAAGCATTCATGGTTACTAAGTAACAATTAGCCGTTTCTAACCAATCAAATACATCAACTAATAGCTGTAGAGTAACAAAGTAACAAGCATAATAAATACAACTTAAAGCTATCAGCTCGAATAATCATTTCTAAAATAAAATGATCAATCACACTAAACATCACTAAACCAGCATACAACTTATAACCATAAAACAAAACTAAAAATCCTACTATATCTTAAAAGTCCTTGAAAATCTTAAAGATTCACAAACATACAGGACGAGAAAAATGAGACAATGTTGACAGTGAATATGTCCAGAATAGACACCTGGCATAAACTATATAACATGAAACTTACATCCTAAAAACATATAAAAAAATGTAGAAATATATAAAATCTTGCCACCCATGAACCATACCGTAATTGCATCACAAAAATCTAATCCCATTAGCGAACAGCAAAACTAAGAAAACAAATGCCCAAGCAGAAAAAACAATAGCACATCAAATCTATCAATAATCTCTGTGATTTAAGTGCTGGTTTCAAAGGGACCTGTCCATTAACTCCCGACCATTTGTCAGCTCTAAGGATGACAATCCATCTCAATTTGGACTTCTCAGTGACATTACCAAAGTCAACCATACAAACATTCTAAAATAAACGCTCTATCACTATAAACTTAAAATCATATACATTGCCCTCTTTAGTGACATGTTTACCAAGTGCATTGCCTCTATTCCCCTTCCTAGTATGATAGATATGTTTACTAAACCTCTTATTATAGCACTTATTTGTTTTCCTTACATAAAAGCATCTACAAACTGAACAGTGAGCCAAATATAAAAGATCCCTAGTACGACAAATGGCATTGATCTTGAAAGAATATTTAACACCTGTATCGGGATGCACAAATCAGTTAGTACTATCAATATAGCAGCAGTAACCACAACTACAATAATGAACTGTACCCAGTCAAGACTCATCAACTGTCAAATGTGCATCACCCAAGGGGAAACAAAGAAGCCTTTTCAATGATTTTCTATTCTTATAACAAAAACTGGGTTTGGAATCAATGATCCCTCTAATCCCCTCATCAGCCAGCAATATCGACCACTGCTTCCTAAATATATTAGTGATAGCCTTGGTAGTACTACTGTAATACATAGGGACCATAACACCAAGTCTAGTGAAAGGAACACCGGACCCCAAATCATGGCAAGATGTTGAAAAATAAGGCTTAGATCTAGAATGTGTAGTGGACACAGTAAACACAGCACCATCCTCAACCTCACATGAACTATAACCTCTGCTAATAAAATCCCTTAGGAAATCATCATCCTTTACATTCACCTAGATATGCTCATACTTTGGCCCCTAACCACATTCTGAAAAATGTGTGTAGGGGGCATACTCGATCTATGCAACAATGAACATTTATAATAATCCTTCCTATAAAGACCCATAGTAAAGGTTAGGTCTGGTTCTCTAAAGAATTTAAAGTCTAGAAAATCAATAAAAGAACTAGAATAATTAACAGAGAATCTAAGAAAACTAGTGGTGTTATGCAAAGATTCAAAAAAAAAAAATCCAATTCAGCAGAAGTACCCCTCCATAACAAAAATATATAGTTTACAAAGTGACTATAAAATCTAATATGATGGCTATATTTCTCTGAAACAAAGGCCATCGCACTCTCCCATTGAGCCATAGTCATATTGGCATAGCTACTGGCACAAGAAGTGGCCATAGCTATGCCAGCTCTTTGTAAATAAGTCTCATCAAATATAAATACATTGTTTACAAGAACTATTTCAATAAACAAACAGATCATTTCTGTTTAATGTCATATGAACTATTTTCGACCAAACATGCCTTAGCCAATTCAATAGCCTCAAAATTCGGAATCACAGTAAATAGTGAAACCACACCAAGGGTAATCAACAAACAATCACTAAAGATAACATTCTGTCTAGTAAATTCAAATAAATCTTGTAAAAAATGTTTGATATCCCTAAAAACCACTTCACAATGGTCAAGGACAGGTCTCGATAATTCCTCAATATAAATGGAGAATGGTTCAATAAGCCATCCACCTCCTGCCACAATAGGTCTAAATGGTGGCATGGTCAAATTCTTATGAACTTTAGGAAGTCCGTGAAAACTGTGGACTAAGGGAGAATCAGCAGTCAGATAACCGGACAATTCAAAAGCAAATGAATTCTGTGTGCAGTGTCTTTCCAATGGGCACTTATCTACCAGAAATGGAGGATGACAGCTGTCTATAGGTCCTTTGAAGCCCAGAGATGATCTCTAGAGGATGTCAAGAAAGTAATGAAGAAATTGGCCCCCAGGTTTCTGCTTTCTCCCTCAGGGTCTCTAGACATATCAGTCAGGGTGGATATATGGAGGGGAGTCAGAGACTTTTAAAGAATCACCAGCCGTTATAGCCTGGACTGGATATAACCCAAGTAACTGTAGGCTACTGTTGGAGCAAAAATGACAAACATCTACAGATCTCATTTTAGACTGAATTGATTAGCATCCCTGTGCTCTGCCAAAATGCTGTTCCGTATTAGTCTCCTCTGTTTATGGTTCCTTTCATTCATTTGTTAACCTAGTAATAGTACAAGATATAAGCCTCTTTTCAGGGGCTAACTGGGAACACTGTCTTGTTAAGTGTCACTCTGGACAATGGGATGAAGCTCACCAGCAGGACCTCACCTTAAAGAAAGAGAGCAAGTTAAACATATCCTAGCAAAAGCATGGCTAAATATCAGAGTAATAACACATTCACACTCATTTAGGTATTTGAATGCTTTCTGATTGCATTGTAAATGTTGAACTGTAACAGAATATATATTTTGGTTCATTAATAAGGTATGGCTAGGATTATATATACAAAATGTATTTAGCAGGAGTAAGAACTATAAGGGTGCAGCTAATCTTATCAGCAGATTGTCTCTACAAATAGATGCATATGTTGGAAAAGGCTGACCGAAGAAAGGGAAGAATACATCAGAGCTTAGGTTACATGAGAATGTTGGAAACATAGCCTAGTATAATGGAGGAGAGTGTAAGAAGTTGAGCTATTTCTCTTTATGAATGAGAGATAATATAGGGAGATGTACTACTGTCAGGCCCCAGTGACCTAATGGATAAGGTATTGGCCTCCTAAGCCAGCGATTGTCTGTTCGAGTCTCATCTGGGGTGATATAATCTTGATACAAGTGAAGGGTTGGGATGGTGGCCTAATAGTTAAGGTGTTTGCCTTACAAACACAAGGTGCATGGTTTGAGTCTCAAAAGGGATAATTGGCTAGGCTTACAATGGCTCACAAGGGCAGTTAACCTAGTACTAACCTATGTGATTGTCAGTCTGCTGTCACTAACAATAAAGCTACTGATGTAAGATTACCTCATGCCATTCAACTCTTCATTCTTGGACAACCAGACATTACCTAAATGGAAGTAAATAAGGTAGAGTTATGCACTGACAGTTGCTCAGAAGTGCACTCCATGCTGCATCAATAAGCTGAGCTGTGCTTCTGAGCAAACAGGGATTCATAGATATGCAAGCACTTCATGGCACTGACTAACTAAAATGACCTCTGTGTTGTCTATGAATCAGAACAGGATCCACAGCTGAATATGTGCCTACCAGTCTGTGATACTAGCTGGTCTTTACTGGCAGCAGCAATGGATTGGGGTTGCGGGATAATGACTTGTGCTCATACACACATACACACACACACACACACACACACACACACACACACACACACACACACACACACATACACACACACCACTGATCTATATAATAATGTGCTACACAAAGCATGGCTGTTTTACTTGTGACCAATACATTTCATTTAGAAAATGAAAGTTGATGACTTCAGTAGAAAGGTTATCCTTGCAGTTACTAGAAGCAAATTAATTATTGTGGAACTGATTTAGGTGCTAAAAATCTAGGAAATTTGAGTTTTCAGCTGTGTGTTCTACAACAAGTAATGAGTATTCTAATCTGTGAATTAGTATGTTTATAGATACGACTTTCAGAAAATGTTGGTGAGCAGATAAACTATTTTGTAAGAAACTTTTAGCTTTGTTAAGCTTTATTAAGCTGTGCTAAAACTTTATAAACTTGATATTCATTATGCTGTAGGAAGGTGAAATACTGATATGTTAACCCCAATTATTTTTTGTTAAGCCATGAAAGACAAATGAATTCATGATGCATATCTGATTACTAGGGGTTGTGTGAAGGTTAATCTTTGTGGGATACTGGAAAGCATTGCATTCAATTTGTTTGTATTGAGGATTAAGCTGTTATTTAAGTCAGTTCCAGAGAGAAAGAGCTTAAATCATTTTATAACATTTTGTTTAGAGTCTTGGGAGATTTATGGGCCCCAGTTATTGGTATTCCATCTGCATAAAGTATAAAATTAATTTTTGGTAACCCCAGCAGAGGTCAATTATAAACAATGAGAGCAGGAAGTTATAAGCATGGACTATGAGGGACACCACTTATAAAAACAAAGTTGTAATAGATGAGTGTATGTTATGGCCTGCAAATTTGAAAGACCTATTGGTGAGATAGTCATCTACTAATTCTCAATGGGCTAGTCTTTGAGGCAGATACCAAAGACTTGCTCTCAGTGTAAGTGACCTACTCAGGTGTAAGGCCTTTCTGTAAAGCAATCTTACACAAAAGTAAGTCACTTACACTGAAAGCAAACCTGTTAGAATCTGACCCTTTGTAATAGTAATATGAGTAATGTTTCCAAAATCCCACTTTAGATCTAAATATATGGCCACAGTAATTAAGCCTTCCTCCAAGTCTGAGATTTGGTTCATTAGACAAGGGATTGCTGTTAATGTTTTATACTTAGGGTGAAAACCCCATTATTTGTCTGCCAAAACATATACATGAAAGCAATCTAAGATTTGACCATAGATATTTTTTTCTAATATTTTAGCAAAAGTAGAAATATTAGGGATTGGTTAACAGTCATTAGCCAAGGAGTATGGGGAGACATTTGGCAGAAGCAGAATTATGACACATTTAAACTTTGTAATTAAAGTTACAGTATAAATATAAGTAAATAAATTACTTACATGGGCATTTTGAGTACATATGAATGCATGAAGATGTTGGCCAATGGCCAACCAAGAAAATAATTTTTATGAAAAATGTTTGGTTATATTCAGCATGTAAGCTAACTCATTTTATTTGGATTACATTCTGAACATTAACAATCAATTGTGTATCTTCCATTCTTTAAAAAGTGCTAAATGGCAGACACCATGAGTATATACCTTTATATACTTGCTGTGCCTGTCATTTGCACAGCACATTCAGGTTAAGGTATATAGCTCGGCCACTTTTTATTTATTCTTTTAAGTAAATAATTTTTTCTGCTTAAATGAATAAATACATAAATCCCCACATCTGCAGTCATCCTGTTTAAAGTACTACAGCTTTCTGTTTGTTGCTGTCCTATGCTTCACTGAGATGGTAGCAAACAGAAAGCCCATGCAGGAAGTGCTGGGCTAACGTGTTTGTGTGAAATAAATTGAGATATTTATTATATATTTTTTTAGGGGGAGGCTGACTAGTTTTGCTGTGGCTAAAAGTAACTTTCCTTTTTCATTTGATAAATATAAACTCTGGCATTAGGGTGCGAGTGTCTATTTGTCTTTAGAGAATGGGCAATCTGTAGCTCGGCACCATGAGTGGACAGTGAGCATTCTCCAGCAAGGTGTTAATCTACAGGTAATGCCTGCTGAAAAATGAGTTCACTGCTTCATGGTAGCATATTAAGCTGCTGTGGAGCTCAGACTGAAAGCAACCTAAATGTCACCATTATTTTATGCTCGATAAGCAGCTCTTTTGCTGTTTACTGAGCATAAAATATAAAAATAAATAAAGTGTGTCCGCATTTATGTCTGTGTGTGTGAGTGTATGCATGCATTGGAGTGACAGCAAGACCAATCGAGACATTATTTTACACACATTAAGCAGTACTTTTGCTGTTTAGCAAGTGTAAACATGAAATGAAACGGAAAAAAGTGTGTGCGTATTTATGTTTCTGTCTGCGTGTGTATGTATATGTGTATATGTTTATGTTTCTGTCTGTATGTGAGTGTATACATTCTTGCATGCATGAAAGTGAGGTGTGTGTGAGTGACAGAGAGAGAGTGAAAAGTGAAAGCGATTGAGCACAGGCAGCAGCAGCTGTTAAGAGGCCGGAATACCTTTCAACCTCTTAGCTCAATATTTCTGGAAAAAGTCTAAAATAATGGGGAACAAAGGCTCAAGATAGGAACATATTTTAAATATAATGCTGTTACAAAATCATAAAAGAAATAAACCCCCGGATTCATGAAGCCTGTGCCAGGCGCAGGCATAGCGTATGCGGGATAACGCCAAATATGTCCGCCGAGCGATTCAGGTACGAACCAACTCTATGTGCACTACTGGCGTACGCCAGATCTATGCAGCCCTTGGCATAGGTATGCAAATAACCCCATGTGCAGTGTCGCACCATGCTAATGAAGTCATACAGTGATTCACGAAGTGGTGCAGGTGTAGCACAAGCCCATGGAAATGTAAACTAAAAAACATGGTTTACATTTTCCCAAACAGAACATCGGAGTTATAGAAGCGGACCAGACTCATGTATTACAAAGTTAACATATGCCAATGGCTAAATACACAGCCAATGGCACAAGAAAAGATGTACAACACCTAAAAAACAACATTTAATGTCATGTCCACAGTAACGCACAGTACAACCGCAGGGCATGTGTGCGCAAACAGGAATACAAAGGAAATATATACAAATGTCATAAAATCACAATGTAAGACAAATCAGGATTGCACCATAATATGCAATGGTAGGCATGGCACACCACAAGCAAGGCGCAAGGGTTGCCAAGGGCCCACAACAGTGTTTGGCACTGTAACTATGAATTAGTAGTCAATGCCATGCAAATGAGGCAGATAATATGGAATCTCAAACGTCCCGCCGGATTAAGGATGTACCTGACGGTGCAGCGCTATAACACCGAGGAGTGTATCAGAGGTGATACATGACATCAGCAGAGGAGTGTGCCACCATATCAGTAAGCACATTGGAGCAATGCAAATCTGGCCTGGCTGTTGCTAAGCAAAGCTGCAGGACAGGGGTGGGGAGGAAGGTATAGAACCGTTTAGCTGAGAGCACACATGGTGCCCGAAAGCGCATGTGTACGGGGATGAAATCGTGCCCGAAACCCGGTAAGCAGATGCATGTGCCGTGAACAATAGCACAAACAGGAAGGTCAGGGGAAAAAAAAAAGGAAATGCCGAAGCAGGGTAATTGGCGTACTAATGAGCAATTAACACCAATGAACTCACGGCGGCCAATTGACGACAGTAGACAAGCCTGCATGCAGAAACCTGCAAAACAGGATAGGGGAGGCATAGGATTGCAAAGAAAGGAGGGGAGGACTTGGAATGCAAAGATAGGAGAACTGTCATAGCAGAGCAAAGCAAACCCACAGTAGACCGGCAATAGCACACATTACGCAAGATAAGCCAGGTCTAGGAAAGTACAAATGAAAGCAGGCTGCTGGATGCATGCCAGCAAATGGTAGGTGTAACGTGCACAAATGTAAACGGAAGGGCAGGAGGTAATTCACGGCATCCAAATGTAATGCAACACCAAAGGCAGCACAATAGTGGTTCCGTTAATAAAACACAGATGATACCCTGTAGCCATGATCATACATACACACCCTATGACATCATCAGTGTCCACAGCAAAACAGTATAAAGTGTGAAAGCACCCAACAAACACCTGTGTATTCCCAAACACTGCACCATAGGTGTAAACAGATGGGGAACTTTTAAAATGTACATGTTGGGAGCTGCCATAGCTGTGATTCATCAGCATGTGTTACAGAACGACGGTGTTGTGGAAGATGATGCCGACAATCACCGTAGGCCTTGGAGGAGGAGAAGAGTGTTCAGACCAAGGGTAACCTACCAGGGGCTACATGATCTGGAGATAGTAGAGCATTACAGGGTGGACAGGGACATCTTACAGCAAATAGTAGAGCTGTGCCGGCCACGCCTGAGAACCAGAAACAACATAGGGGAACCCATCCCAGTGGACACGAAGGTATGTGTAAGCTTGCGAATACTAGCCACAGGTACCTTTTAAAGGCCAACTGGAGATATAATGGCATCAGCATCCAGGGTACTACACCAGTTCCTGGATGCCATGTTACCACATGCCAATGAGCATATATATTTCCCCCGAACTCAGGAAGAGTTGGCCAGCAATATGTGTCACTTCCACCGTGTGGCAAACTACCCGGAGGAACTGGGTGCAATAGACTGCACGCGCATACAAATCAAGTCACCACCTGGTGAGTATGGTAGACGCTACATAAACCGAAAAGGATTCCACTCCATCAACTGCCAGGTCGTGTGCAATGCCCATGGCATTATCATGGATGTGTGTGCTGGCAGCCCTGGAAGCTACCACGACTCCCATATCTGGCATGCCTCACAGCTGTATCAGGTATTTGTCAGGGGGGGGCATCCCACAAGGCCACCTTGTGGGGGATGCTGGCTATGCACTGGAGACATGGATGATGACCCCCATCAGAAATGCACACACACCAATGCAAGAACGCCATAATGAGGCACATGCACAAACCAGAATCATCATAGAGCGTGTGTTCGGGATGCTGAAATCACGGTTCCGGTGCTTTGACACATCTGGTGGAGCCTTGCAGTACTCTCCAGGCACGTGTGCCCACATCTTCATAGTATGTGCCATGCTACATAATATGATCCTGCAGAAACAGCTGCAGCAGGGTCAAAATGGGGGAGGGCCTCACAGCCCACCGCAATTGCCAAGGCCAACACAGGCACAGAGGGATCCAGACCACGGACACACTGTGCCAGCCCCAGTAGGCAGACGGAGTTGTGCCCAATATGCCTACGCCTTGGCAAAGAGGGAACATATAGCACATACCTTGACAAGTGTAGGCTCCCACGGACTGACACCCCTCCCCACCTGCACACACAGTAACATGGATGGCACACAAACATGACCACCTGTAAATTGTGATGTATAGGTGGCCCACTGTGGAATCCTACATAGGCAGCCCTCAAACATTGTACATGCAACAGCCATTGGAACACGGAAATGTCAACACCTGAACAGTAGATGCGCCTATCAGCATCTGTCAGTGCTGTGTGTATAGGTTCTCAGGTACATCAGTAGCTACACACCCGATTATCAGAGGCAAAACACCAAACCGGGCAAACAGTGACTCCCATTGCCACAACATCGAGTAAGCAACTGTCGCTTACTGGAGCAGAGGCAATCGCGGGAGCACATGTGTGTAAGCACTGTCCTACACACACTCATCACAGATTCCCCGCTGCATTACTGAGGGGCTCCACAAAATGTAATCATGGATGTTGTGTCAAGACAGGGGATGTACCCATGACAGGCATTCATCACCCCAGCATGCTGCATCCACAGTCGTATGAAGGTGTAGCACATTATCGGGTGTAGCTAATTGTGATATACATACCCAATGCCGGAGTACAGCCAGTAATCATCACATGGACATACCATTAACTGGACTCATCAATTTGTAAACTAATGGAGTTATCCATGTGAGTGTAGTGTGGAGTAACTGATGTAGTGTACTTCACATACAAAATGACATAATACGTGTACAACCCCCAGATTTCCAAGTGGTAAATGCAGTGACTGTCATGCATGTTCCCGGTCCCACGTCCCGCAAGGGATGTAACATAATCCCGACGGCACGGGTAATGCATTCCGGATGCAGGTTATCAGAATATGTGTAGCACACGTTAGTGGGAATAAGCGTTGCCCACAGCTGGTAAGCGATGTTTAAATACGACTATACGGATATGCGTGAAACAGGGCTAAGCTTCACCGACCACTGTGCAGATCACAGTCAATGATGTACAGAACAGGTGAAACCAGCATTAGTCACCCCTGAACAAATAGCACCTGCTCTGAAGGGTAAAACTACCACTGCCAAGAGTGGAACAGGCATTCATGTATACAATCACCCAACACTATTGCTAGGCAAGATGTACGTATGGTAGGGTTGCCACATTTCAAATGACCAATGTGGGACATACGCCAGATGTCTGCAGGATGACACATACACCCGGCCAGTACAAAAACCAGAATGTCAGTGTTTTGCATAGATAAAAAGCTTATTCTAGTAATGGTCGCAGGTACGTGTTCCATGTCCTGTAACATGTAGGTGGGTCAGATACAGAATAAGTGTTTGATGCAACTATTACATAATCTATAGGGAATATGTTTCTCCCAAAGTCGCAGGACATTTGCTATGTTCACAAATATTTCGCAAGACACAACTGCACAAAGAGGGACTGTCCCTCGCAAAGTGGGACGGGAGGTAATCTTAACCTATGGCAGGTGTGTAATGTGTCAGGTACAGACACAAATGTGCGGAGTCCAGGAAACACAGTATACACTGACAAACACACAATGAAAGGGGTAGCGTGCCTGTCATCACCCCTGTCCGAGATATATATATATATATATATATATATATATATATATATATATATATATATATATATATGTGTATATATATATATATATATATATATATATATATATATATATATATATATATATATATATATATCTACACATATATAATACAGATAGAAAGGGCGATAGTGTGATATATGTCGATATATAAGGGGTCACTGACATCTGCAAATATATAGATAGGTCAACGACATTCAAAACACCTTTGAGGTACAAATAAATAGGATACTTCCAACTATGGAATGTGTCACACAACGACACGCATAACCAGGAGGCTGAAAGACAGAAAGAACACAGTACTGGAACAGTAGAACCATGAGCAATATGACAATAGTAAGGACATGTAGTCACCGCTGCCGGTGGTGCGGTCCACGTAGGTACTGTGTACAACTGTGGTTGTGAGTGATGTAGCCTGTGTATGTGTGTGTTGAGGGTGCCATGTGTGTTCCCGTGTGACTGTAAAGTGTGTTTGTGTGTGTGTCCGCATCGTGTGTCTGTAGGTGGCAACTCGGAGGTAGATGATTACGGTAGGTGCGAGTATAGCTAGCCGTAGGCATGCGGTAAACACCTGTCCCACATTGGGAGGGACAGCCCCCCCCGGGTAGGTGTGTCCTGACATGAAACATTACAAAGGGCAACTGTCTGAGAGTTTAGGACATTAGTATGTTCCAAATATTATGCAATAGTTGCAGGAAATACTCATGCCTGTATGTAAGAAACGGAAATGTTACATGCAAACCGATAAGTAGTTAAGATCCAAGAACAATTGGTATGTAATGAGGATAAAAGTATGTGCTATCCTGTGTACTGACCGTGGCCATATGTCAGCCTGTAAACACCACTGTGTGACCCGCAAGTGTCCAACTATGGCCATATGAAAAGGTGGCAAGCCATGTCACAGAGGGTCTGACACCAACACCACTGCAATGACTGCAAATATCTGTGACAGACATACATGGGATAGCGGTCATTTAGAAATATCCCTGCACATATCGCTGTACATCCGGAGGTATGGAAGTATCAACCTCACCTGCATACCATATAGAAACCAATTAACAATGGCCCAAAGTAAATTCCCTTAACAGAAGTCTATTAAGTGATAGCACTGTAATTAGGGAAGGGGCCCACACACACACATATATAGACTATGTAGAAATGCAAGCCCCACAAAACCGTATATGCTAAGTAAACCCGCCTACATCCCCCACACTGGAAATGATAGCAATACAGACCGTAATCACAGCACAAACATCCAGTTAGTCAATTACATCTGCTGAACCGTTAACATACCTTGTGAGAGACACATTTAAAGGCGCCATGCAAAATTGTATCCGTCGTATAACGGAACAAACGGCGATGTTACAGGTGTTTGCAATAGTCCGTTATCAGACGGGTGGGATGACAGGTACAGTCACAGGTAGAACCACATACTCAAGCCGTCACACACAATCCACAGGGGACATGACTCCAAAATACACTTGGCTCTACACATAGCAGTTGCAATTACACACAACAAAACACAATACAGGCCGTTTCCCCGAAGGCAGGGCAAATGGCCAATGCCCAAGTGAAGAATTCAATTATACCCCACTGTTGCCGCGTAATTGGCGAATGGAGTAGCTGCACAGCTGAAGTGCACATAATTAGTCACACCGGAACACCAATTGGTGGCAGTAAACCACATGTTGCAGGTATTGACGTATATAAGGATGACTTGCCAGATATGCAAACTGTATGCTCATACCGTAAAACAGTTTAAAGAGTGATACAGAAGACCGAGATAGAGACGAAATACCGGAACGATATCAAGGTATGTAGAACACTAACTGTATGTATAGTATGTTCTGTATTAAGTTATGTCAGTGTATGTATAGCCTGGTTGGCAGTAATTAAAAGTGTCCGCCATGCATAAAGTGGGGAATGGTATTTATGTAGTGATGTCTTGCTGATCGTACTAATGCTTGTAGAAGTTGTGCATCCAGCAGTGGGCCACAAGGTAAACAGCACAGACACCACAAGGGATGCAACATGATGGCTTTAAACAGAACAATGTCATACGACCCACCGTCAGTGGTAGGGTATGTCCAATAAGTACGTGTCATAGCAGGGGATAGTATATGTGGATATACTGTAACAGTACGCATGTGTATGGGCATATAACATCAATGACATGTCTAAGGTGGTCCCTCTGTGCAAGTATGCTTTGAATTATGGGATACCATGTAAAACATGTGTAATGTATAGTACAGTAGATTGATATGTCAGATATGCTACACAGGAGAACAGGCATATGATGCATAACAAAGGTATCGTATAGTGATGTGAGTAGTATGTAATTAATTTATGTATAAACAGTTATGATGAAATAAATAATGTAATCCACTCTGTGCATTTGCAAAGGACGCAAACATTACTCCCATACTAGAATAGCAGAAGAGATGTGACAGACAAACAAGAACATGATTGGCGTGTACAATAACAGGATACATATGGCCTGTAGTCACGGGACATTGTAATAGCATGACAGCTAATCTAAATGGAAGGGCTATTCCAGTAACCATGCACAAAGGACATGTAATAGCTCCACATGTTCATAGTGGGCCACAAGGTAAACAGCACAGACACCACAAGGGATGCAACATGATGGCTTTAAACAGAACAATGTCATACGACCCACCGTCAGTGGCAGGGTATGTCCAATAAGTACGTGTTATAGCAGGGGATAGTATATGTGGATATACTTCAACAGTACGCATGTGTATGGGCATATAACATCAATGACATGTCTAAGGTGGTCCCTCTGTGCAAGTATGCTTTGAATTATGGGATACCATGTACAACATGTGTAATGTATAGTACAGTAGATTGATATGTCAGATATGCTACACAGGAGAACAGGCATATGATGCATAACAAATGTATCGTATAGTGATGTGAGCAGTATGTAATTAATTTATATATAAACAGTTATGATGAAATAAATAATGTAATCCACTCTGTGCATTTGCAAAGGACGCAAACATTACTCCCATACTAGAACAGCAGAAGAGATGTGACAGACAAACAAGAACATGATTGGCATGTACAATAACAGGATACATATGGCCTGTAGTCATGGGACATTGTAATAGCATGACAGCTAATCTAAATGGAAGGGCTATTCCAGTAACCATGGACAAAGGACATGTAATAGCTCCACAGGTTCATAGTGGGGTACCATGCAGTCTGGCAAGTCTATGTGTAACAACAACTACAGTGTGCACACCAGTGGCACCTCTCTAGGGTAGTGTCCTGTGAACAGAAGAGCCATGTGTAACCTGCATCTCTGCACAGTACAGCCACTGCAGTGATCCCTGGCGTACGTGTCCACCATCCACCAAGCGAGGTATCACATGAACACTGCTACTGACTGTCCATGCATGATGTACATAGGAATCTTGTCCCAAAGCATGGTGAGTGTCCGGTCTGGGAATGCAACCCCCAAGCACATGCCACACACTGTCGCGTGTGTGCACATATCCATGAGCATCATGCTCATAGTGGCTATTGTTTATGTCGCATTATGGAGTATATCCATTAACATATTTGCAGACATGGGCCCTGTCTTTGCAGCAGAGGTCACCCCTGAGTATGTAGTCCGCAAATGTGTACAGACGTGGTGTCTGTACATCATCCGCAAACTTTAACTGTCATAGCTCAATAAACATCATGGCGTTTTAATGTTGAGTTATGTAAAGCTGTTGTGTAAGGTACACCCTAAGCGGGGTGTTGTACCCATGGATGTGTGTATAAGTCCGGTTTTCAGAGGTACAATGGGTGCCTATGTACCAGCTACACACCCAGTACAGACATGTGTGGACACATAGAAGGATATCCACGCCACAGTGGCAATGTGGTAATCACAGGAGTGTGTGCGACATACATGTGTTTTACAAACGCGTACAATGCGACATGTATGTAGGGGACTAACACCTATGTGATAACCAGTGGGTGGATGGTGTACTGCAAAGGTGATGTTCATACCAAGTGTCATGTAGGTTGAGGCCGTGATGCTCATATCGGTATCCGTCACAGTGACACCCATATGGATGGGGTCTGTATCAGCTGGTGGAGCAACAACGGCGCTTGGTATGCAGTGGTCTGTAAAGCTAGGCAATGAAGTCCCCTCATTGGTAGCCTGTACCTCAGGGAAGCATATACCGAACATGAGGGCCCCATGACTGAGGACTGTGGTATGCCAAGTGTAACTGGAATGCAGTATGTGATATGGTATGCCACCCTCAGTGTGTGTGTCCTGTCCATTAGCCACTTTGCATAACATCCTGAGACATATGTTGTGATGTGCAGGTGGATGTGTATGTTGTCAATACCAGAATGGAGAACGATGCTGAAAGGCAGCGGGAGGACAATGTAGGCTGTGTGGACCGCTGTGTCATCATCAACTACTCTGGCGACTGTATGAAAGGTGTTCAACAGGTGTAGGAGGCATGCTGTGGCCCCAACAAGACCAACCCAGCTGGCATCAAAGGACCGGAGCACAACAAAGACTCAGCGAATGATGTCCATGATGATGTGCCCTATAGCCATGCAGAACAGTCCAGTGAGGTGTGTAGGGCAATAGTCCCAGTCATGCATTGTGGTGCCAGCTGTGTGGAGTGTAACTGTTGCTGTATGCCAGTCAGGGGCCACAATGTCTGGTACAAGGCTATTACTGAATATGGTGTCCCAGTGGGGAGACATGTCATTCAGAGGTCTGTGGACATCACAGCCTGGGATTTTGTAGGGTGAAAAGGGGCCAGTGTCCTAGGACATATAGAGTGCAGGTCAGTACTGTGTAGGTGTGACCGCAGGTACACCACAATGTTCCTGCAAGGAATGTGGCCACGTAGGGAGTGAGACGGTGTAATGTTAGCATTGAAGCCATCAGACAGCATGTTGCCAACATCACCTGTTACTGTCATGTTCCAGAGTGACAGTTGTATGTGTGAGCAAATGTGGGTATTGCATACGACTACTGACATACCACCATAATACCTTGTGGTACATCTCGGAATGTGTCGCAGTAATTTGTACGTAGCTAGTTATGGAGTATGTGATGAGGGATCCCGTGGCCTTACCGAGGCTGACCAGTGAGTTACCCCACCAATGGGAATGTACACCACTGTGCAACAGCCCCCATCTGTTGTTGTAAAGTATGTCCATGGAACCGTACCCCCAGAGTGTCATCTGTTATCTGGTGTGTACCATCATGGCTCTGTGTGGAAGAGCATGATCCATATTGTCGTGTACATGCTAATGAAGTGCACTGGGGTATGCCTCAGCGTTTGCATGTGCATTGTCCACCTGCACGTGTGTCATGATGTCAACTACCGCTGTCATACGACATCTGTAGTAGGTGTTGTAGTACTCATCTGCTGTGTATGCCGTGAAGTGTGTGGTGCCGGTATGTGGCTAACAAGGGTGAGTAGCATATGTTCGGATTCCACCAATGAGGGGATAACCCCAGGTGTGGAACAGCAGTCACATGTTGGTAGTGTCCATGTCAAGAATACTGTTGGTCTAGGAGGTGGTGTGTATGGGTCGAACCAGCCGAGCGGAGGTTATGACTCATGGACAGCGTACGTCTAATGTGTCGGTACATGTGCGGCTATCACAGTTAAGTGTGGGTTACTGTCAGTCTCGCATCAGTAGCAGCAGTATGAGCCCAACTGTCCAGTACACCATGAAATGAGGTCTGGTAACCGTGGGGTATGTTGAATCCGCAGCTGGTAATACTGTGCATAGCAGTTCCAGACACAGTTATTTGCACGTGGAGCACCTGTGATGCATTGTGCTAATAACCAGCCGGGATGTGTGTACAATATAGTGGAATATGGGGACACCTCAGCCGTGGGTGTGCCAATCCAGGTACGTGCCTGAGAGGTACGGTCTGTCTATAACCAGTCATTGCAGGTGTGCTCTGCAGAGCCAAGAGGCAGGTCCCAGTCACTGCAGCGATATTGAAGTGGTGCAGTATCAGGTGTGAGCCAAGAGGCAGGTCCCAGTCACTGCAGAGATATTGAAGTGGTGCAGTATCAAGTGTGCCTTGCCTGTGTGTGTCACAGAGGATGATGTCAAGCATTGTGTGACATGACCACATGTTTCGCTAGCCAGTTCCCGTTCTGGTGGTGACTGTTATTGGGCACTGTGCAAGACAGGCAGTATAAAAGCAGCAAGAGTCCAACATGTGATCCGTACTCTCAGGGCTGACAGATGCAGGTCATCTGTGCCACAGCATCATGTTGTTTGACCAGGTCTGTCAAAGTGGACATATACCAGATGCCTGTGGAATGACAGCAGAAGCATGGACAACTGTTGGGAGTGACACAGTCGCTCATAGTACAGTGGTAACAGGTCCGGATGACCGCAAAATGCTCCCCAGGGCTCGGACCACACCATCAGGGCTACAACACTGGTGGGCTATTGCATGTCCCTGCACACATAGTCTGTGCCCTGAGATACAACTTCAGTCACACAAACATGGAAAATGAGTCACATCGTACCTGCTGAGTTGTGGCATGTGTGTATAGGTTATGTTGCAGAACCAGTTACTTGACAGCAGGATGTAAGTGAGTATCGCCTTGTGTAGCCTGCTGAGTGGAACAGCAGTGTGACCGCCGACAGTCATCTACGACAGGTGTGTTGTGTATGTTATGACACCCTATTGGCTGTATGTGATGGGCACATGTGTCTGTGTGCTATAGGTTGGTGTGGTTGTATTTGGCGATGTGGGCTGCCATTGGTGCCCACACAGAGTATGGAGGGGTACTGTACAAGGTGTCTCCATATGTGTGGCCTGTGGTGGGGATCATGTGGGACTATGTGATGAGTGGGGTGTGTTGCCAATGTTGCACATCCCCACATGACTGTCAGGTGCAGTCAGGGTTGGTGACAGTATAATCCCCAGCAGGGCTGCATATGTGCATCCCCCACAGGCTGTACTGTTTTATGTTGGGAGGTGTGCATTGACTGTGTACATGAGAATATCTCTATTGCCACATGTACAACATAGTCATCATAGTGACAGGCAATAGCACTGGTACATGCCAATTGGTCATGCCTGTATATAAGTGGTACGTGCCAGGTGAACATGCCGTATAAACCACAATGTCTCACGAGATATGTGAGTGATGTGTGTACGACAGCTGTTGTACTGTAAGCAAGCTGGAAATGTATGGACAGACAGTGTACCTGTGAGGACTGGTGTGAAATGGGTGCTAAACTAAGCAGTAGCTCATAACGTACTAAGAAGCTCTGAACAAGTGCAGAGCATGCCCATACATTACAGATAGGGTGTTGGATAATATCAACCCACAAGTGTTGACGACAGTCATGATTGGTGGCACCGCATCAGAACACTGCCGGGTATGGTCTGCAAGTCCATGAACCATTATCAATGTAGATGTTAGCAGTACAGATGTACAAGACAGTACGGATGTTTGACTACAAATACCTTTGTATGTCACAGGAGTGTTCTACTAGTGGCCTGTTGACAGACACACAACTACTAAAGGTGCTACAGTGACATGTGCATATCACATGGTGTCAGCTACAGTAAACCAGGGTTAATGTGTTGTACCCCACCTGCATTGTAGCCCATACCACACAGACAAATGTCAGCCATCTGTGTATGTGAGGATGTGAATGGCCATGACCTATGGGCAATAGTTACCACAGTGTTGCAAACAACATACAGAATGGGCTGTGTGTGTGAGGTGTGTGACATATGTGCACATTCTGGTGGATGATATCAGCAATGACACCACTAAGGGAATACCCCTGTACCCATTAAGTAACACCTAGGCTGTGGTCAACATTATGGACACTGTGTTAGGGATGGTGTAGTGCAGTACACCTCCCTGAGCTGGAGATGTCTCCCTGGCCCTTTAGTCATCCTAGGTACCCATGACATGACAGGGTGGTGTCCATGAGCACGGAGATCATTGGACAGGCATACACAGCACCCGTGTTACCAGTATTGGAACACATATCACCCTCCAGGGGTAGGGCCCATGCGTGGATGGCTGATACCAGCCTCCACAATACTCACCTCCAGTATGCAGCATGCTATACACCTTGCATACAGACATATGCCACAATATGCTGTTAGACATGCTTCATGTCCATAGCCTGATCTGAAAGACATACGTCATGGACAACCACCGTCCTACGACTAGGATGGCCATATGCTGGACAGATCCCTGTGCCATACCTGTGACATACTCCTGCTATACCATGCAGCCCTGTCCACATAGATGCACATATCCCTGTCATACATGGTGTGATGGCCGTATGGTAGATGTAGTATCAACTATCTGGATCAGTAATGTGTCACTGATGCCCCTCGCGGTGGCGTAATGGGTGTCGGATACAGCTAGGAAACCCAGCCCGTACATGCTATAGCTGATAACCTTACCTGCGAATGACGTCCGACTAGCCATTGTCTCATGTCTATCACATGTGCAACACAGGCGATCCGTGGCAGGATGCTGAACAGTTGTACAGTGCAGTGTAGATGTCTATGGCAAAACAGATGCATGCACAGGTTTCCATGCGTACTTGGTGCATTGTCACTGCCCAAGTCCAGTAAGGCTGTGTCTGTGTTGATATGTGACATATACACAGCATCAAGGTCAACAGCATTACCGTGGATACATCAGGCATGTGTAGATAGGTAAGAACACCAGTGCAGGCAAACAGACATGCCCACATGAAGACAGACGTCACATGCAGTAGGAATACTAATGAGGTGACACACATATATGGGGATGATATCCAATGCATAATGGGTGTTACATGTGTGTGACACATACATGCCAGTCGTGTTAGTGTCATGTTGATTTGCAAAGATAACTGTGCAGATGTACTAGAAATGTATGTGCAGCAGTATCACTGCACATGTCTGTAAATGTGACCTGTCACCTTCATCATGTCTTACAGATAATGCCTCATACACGCCTACCAGCATACAGCCAACAGGAGGATGATGTCGTAATCCCGTACCTCCATGAGAACTACGAGTTGTTATTTAGCCATGTGCCACAGCACGCACAGCAGCGGGACGACCTGTGGCAAGATCTTCGCAGGAGGGTCAACGAAGTGGGTGGCCACAACCGCACCTACCAGCAGGTGCGCAGACACTGCACGGGCTTGATACGTCATGCAAAACAGCATGCCACTGCAATCACCAGGGAACAAGGTGGAACAGGTGGTGGGCCACCAACCCAGCCTCCATACACACACACACAGAGGAGCTACTGGCCAGTCTGGGGACACCCTCGGAACAGCTCCCACAAATACTAGCTGCCATTGTGGAGGTGGGTGTCTCCCAACCAATGAGCCTGGAGTTGCCTGGTAAGTCAGTACTGAACATATGGCCAGTATATCCCACGTACATGCATGTGTCAGTGTACATCATGTAATGTAACAACATATGCAAGGTATGTGGACACACATGCTTCATGCTACATTATGTTACCCTTTGTATGCACCATACCTCTGAACTGTACAGGTGTTTGCAGGATGTCCAGATGTCTGCCTCATATTGTCGGTGTGTTCCCCTTAATATCTGTCCCTTTCTGGCAAATAGCTGAGGAATGGAGTCATTAAATGATGACATACATTTGTGTTTATGACTGCACATTCCGTGTAAAAACCATGTGCATGCAAACCTATCAGTCTAGCAAATTTCTAAGTTTGTAAGAGCAATATGTCACAGTTGTCCCTATTTGTCCCCCATCATAGTAGGCTTTGTCCACATTTATTGTTCTAAGAGGTTGAGAGGTATGGTATGCACACAAGTGCTTACTATATGCTATTGTACAGGCGAATGTGTTAACTTGCACTGTGCACCCTGTGGCTGTCATACAGTCATGGATAATGTTCATACTGCTGTGTCACCCTATACAGGTACCTCTGGCGTGCCGCACAGACAAAAGTCCATTGCAGGTGAGACTGTCATCGGTATCAGGCATGTCAAAGCATAGATCTATTCGCCATGTGGCCAGTTAATACATGGATATACAAGTCGCATCACGCATCATCCACACAGGCCACCCATGTGCAATATATACAAATGAAATGACACACAGACATGAAACTACAGTATTTGTCATTGCTACATGTGTGTCCAGCTGTGCATACAATGGTGGAGGTGTTCTACAATGGAGGCATATGTACTATACAGTGGAACAAAACGTGTGGTACACAAACCAGTACTGCACAGTGAGCAGTGATATGGGCAGACCACAGGCATCACCATTGTGTTATATGCCCCTGCAATGGGTTCACACATTGTGATGTTCCATCCGACATGTCTCAGACACGTAGCGTTTTGGTTGCAATATTGTCACAATTTCCCATAACCCATACCCCACATACCACACATACACCTGTTGTCTGCATAGCCCTGTGGATGGTGACATATCCAACATCTATGGGTGTATGTCATATGGGACAACACAGACATGTGTGATAGACTGCCATCACATACATGACCAACACATGTGCACACATGGCCATAGGGGATGGCCAGAGACACATAGCCACACAGTAGATGGGATGTGGATACACCCTGTCCCACTTTGTCCACACATGGTCCAATTACAGCCGTACTAGACCGATTGTACAGGTGATGTGGTACACTGCACATCTTAAATGCCTGTGCACAGCCAGTGGAGGTGTCAGTGATGTGTACCTCATAAGATGTGTTGAACATGATGTCTGTGTCATAGCATGATGGTAGTCACCTTTACAGATTCCACTGACAGTGACACCAGGCCACAGATACTGTACTTTTCCCCTGCTGCCATAGGACATCACTGTTAGCTGTGCACCTTGTGTGCATGGTACATCAATGTCATGTGTGAAATGGTGACGTGACAGGTCCGCTATGTGTGGACATGGTTGCCAGGCAGCTAACACTCTGTAGTCATCGTGCAGGGGTGTCATCTGTATGTCCTCCAGTGACCTGTCACATGACACAGCATGGTTTGGTGTGTATACACCTCAGCATCGTAGGTCACAATCCACAGGTATGTCATGGGTATGCATGCAGTTCTGGATATGCAATGCGTACATATCATGCACTGTTTAGCAATATAGATGCCTCATGATGCCATGCAATGGCACAGTGTCTGTACTTCACACTGTACAGCAATGTAGATGGCTGACAGTCCCCTACCATGCCCATGCACATTTGCTCAACATGCATTCTATCTGTAGGGCATATGGACAACACCGCAATGTGATACCCAGTATGACACTGTACATGTGTCAGGACACCATTGTGTCAGGCATGCATGCATGTTAATGCACACGTCAGTAGATTACATGTCAAGGTCACGTCAGCCATGTGTACTGTTATCCTGTTCTGGTCCACATGGTGTATCACGGGGATGCATGCATACTACCATGATCATGTGAATTGCATGGATAATGATATGACACCTGTCTGCTGTAGTGTGCATTCCAGGGAGTATGCTTACAAACACTATTGATGTCTGAGCTGCATGCTGTCAGCTGTATCACAAGCATGCTGCATGCCATCTGTCATATCACATGCATGGTGTGTCAGTGTGTGTGTGTGTGTGTGTGTGTGTGTGTGTGTGTGTGTGTGTGTGTGTGTGTGTGTGTGTGTGTGTGTGTGTGTGTGTGTGTGTGTGTGTGTGTGTGTGTGTGTGTGCGTGTGTGTGTCTGTGTGTGTGTCAATGTGTGTGTGTGTCAGTGTGTGTGTGTGTGTGTGTGTGTGTGTGTGTGTGTGTGTATGTGTGTGTGTCTATTGTAATTTAGAGTCTTTCTTTGCATTCACAGGTGATGTAGGTGCGTTACCCTCCTGCGGTCCATCTGATAGTGTCCCCATAGATGTTAGCAGTGATGAACATATGCATGAGGTACAGGCAGGGATGTCAGGGGCTGAATCTGTGCCAACGGTTGCCATCCCAGCTATGTCCCCCTCTTCCCCGCACACAGTTCAGCTGCCAACACATACCGCATCAACAGCGGCCATAGAGGAAGGACAGTCAGAATCTGTTAGCGTTGAACAGGAATGTGTGGTGGCTACAGAAGGTGTGTCTCCACACCATGATGGCAGTGTACTGACTGCAGATGTGCCACACAGGCATGTGGCTGGTGCTGCTTGTAGGAGGACCTCTGGCAGACATGCACCTGCAGGACATAGCGCAGCAGTTGGAATCACCAGATGCATGTTCCAGACTGTAATGGTGGCACTGGCATGTGCCGAACGGCAGAACAGAGAAGGGCAGAGGCTGCAGAGGGCTGCTATCAGTACCCTAAACAACAACATCCAGGCATTGGCAGGTGCTCAACAGCAGATTGCTGATGTTCTGGACAGGCGATTGGGTGACATGCTCAGAATCCTTGACCATGGCATGGCAATCCATGAGCGTGAGCTGTCTGTGATGGAACATCTGGTTGGGGTGAGGCATAGGCCACGTGGACGTAGGCCAGCTACACCACCTAGTGCAGGTCAACGTGAGCGTGCCACCTCACATGGCCGCTCCCATAGTGCCGGTAGCAGTAGCAGTGCAGCTGGTGCTACGCTGTCCACACCAGGACACAGCAGGCCACGTGGACATGGCCCTGGATGTTCCCAGTGGGGACACGGTTCCAGTGGCCATGTGTCATCGGACAGTAGCCATTCTGTACCTCTGCCTAGTAGTGCCCGTGCAACCCCTGGCAGGCACAGGACACGTGGCCATGGCCGGTCACAGTGAGCTGTCCAACCTGGTCTGTACAATCTGGAGCTGTCGATAATACCCTTGTGTAGGCCTCACAAATGACAGAACTGTGTGCACACATACAAGCACACAGCAAACACAACTGTAGGGCTCCACAACACCCACATGCATACGGAACAGACATGTCCAATCAAGTCACCAGCCATTACCCACACACATGATGTCATCCATTGGTGCAGCCTATGCCCCTGGCAAACAGTATCACCCTGTGCATATGATGAAGCCTGTGCCGCATCCCTGTCATCCACACCATCGGTGCAGGGATATGCTCAAATGGTCTGATGCACAGGGTGAACAGAATAGTGAGAGGTGTATCTAACATTACTTGTGTATGCATATTGAGGGATGTGTATGTTGCACTGGTTGTGTGTGAATACTGAGAGATGTGTATGTGACATCGGTGGTGTACTGTCGACATGCACCAGTCATACCATGTATTCCAGGTGCAGCATGCATTGTGATATGTTCACAGTATGTGTCTCAGTTACAACAGTAACAGCATGTTGGTAATGATGCCCTGGTTCCCTCCTATGGTGTACTGGCATGTGCCTACAGGTAGCAGTGTTTGCAGTCCCCCATGTGTAACTGTGGAGTACTCACAGGCACGTATGGCAATATCAGCATGCTAAACGTACCCTCAACCTGACTGTTGGAAAGTCGAACGTGACACAGATGTCCACACATATACTACACCTGAAGCATGTGGTCAGTTGAACAGGCTACAGTGGACAGAAACGTGATATACATACCAGGAAACATTACAGGTATGTTGACATGGTGCAGGGGTTGTACACAGCGGTCTGGCCAATGATGACGTTAGAGGCCACATGATAGCATGAGGCCACACTGTGTAGCAGTAATACCCTGTCACAGTACAGGAACATGGCCACATTCACGGGATCTACAGCACTATAACGCACACCCCATAGTGTTGAGGTGTGGACACTTGCCTATGTGGTCATCACCCTTGCAGTACTTTGCACCCACACGACGTGGCACAGAGAAGGAACATGCACAGGTAGCCAGTACGGCTGGGACCGATGGCATCAACAGGGTAGTAGACTGCATCACCATGAGGGGTTAGTGATCCTGTTTTCACTGTATGGTAGCATTCACCCTCACACCAAGCACCAGACAGCCATACATACATACATACACACACACACACACTGTGGTGACCAGAAATGTGTGTATGGATAGCCGATGTGTGTGATGCACCACACCTGCCGACGTCATGCTTTCCACACTGCAGTATGTACAGATCTCTACAATGGTGTACAGGGATGTGTAACAACTGGGACGTAATCCCCACCATATGTGGCATATGTGGTCACACAAGCGGACACACACGGCAGTGCTGGGAATGATACACCTGCCATATGATGAGACATTTGATAGACATGCAGCGGTATTGTCCGCATTATGTGTACCAACTCTATGTCTGGCAATTGTGTTGCTATATGCACACAGGAGGATATAAGTGTTACAGGTGTCATGTGACATACAGTTGGTAACACCTGACCGCTGTGTATGCGTTATGTCATCACCGTCAAGTAACAGTGACATAGCGTATTGTTTGCACATGGCATGGTAGGATGGCGTGTGACACACCTGTGAGCCATCCCCGGCACACATACATCACCACTTTATGTACACACATCCCTCCATACGTGATGTACAACCAACCATACTGTCTGTATGTCACCATATACAGGTGTCAATGATGGGGCTGCATTGCGACTGCATGTTGTAGTTAGGCGCAGCTGTGTTATGGACATTGGCCACTGCACATGCATGGTTGCTGCATGCACAGTACAGATTGTACATGTGTGTTGGTCCTACATGTGTCTCCTGTAGCCATGTTTGTATGCATTGCTATTGGTGGACATGTGTGTTGACATACATAACACATGGACTGTGGTATGATATCACGAGTGTCATGGACGACTACTACAGGGGAATGTGTCCTCGGTCAACATTGCTACCTCCTGTACTGTGAGCATTCAACAGACATGGACCCACTTTCCATTTGCATGCATATGATTGCTCAGGCCACTGTTCTGCACAGGGGACAGCAAAGGCTAAGCTATGTACATATGTGTTGTGTGTGTGGTCCATGCACACATCCACTACAATCACATGTATGACATATCCAAACATGTGTGTTTGTTGGTGTACAGCAACACTCATCTGTCACAGCTGTGTAAGACCCGGGGCCCCTGGTATGTCTTGAGCTGACCTGGTCATGTATAGTGGTATCATTGCAATGCATAACACCTGTTGGAACCCTGTCGGTACATGTGTACTCTGCACAGTTACTGTAGACCTCTGTACAGTCCACTGGTCATGTGTCACACGGTGTTGTGGTAATGTATGGCTGTGTATTGCTGCAGCAATGACATGGTGATGTTTCGAGGGCTACAGTGTAGATTGCAGTGTGTATGTCTGTGATCTGCACCTGTGACAGCTGTGATGGCAGCTGAGTGTGTACTGGTTACTGCATGTGTGTGACCGCCCTGTGCATGGGGACAGTTATACCTTACTGTGCCCTTCCATGTTTAGACTCCGTCTGCATGCAGGATGGCCCGCCCAGTGTGTGTGGGGACAGTTATACCTTAAAGTGCCCTTCCGTGTTTAGACTCCATCTGCATGCAAGACGGCCCTTTGCAAAGACTAAGTGTGTGAGCATGCCCAGTACGCTGTTGTGTAGATGGACACACAGGACAGTCCAAACTGAGCCCTTGTGTGTTGAGACTCTGTCTGCATGCAAGACGGCCCTTTGCAACTGCTAAGTGTGTGAGCATGCCCAGTACGCCGTTGTGTAGATTGACACACAGTACAGTCCGAACGGACGTGTATTACTAAGTGTGTGGCCATGGCCAGTGACACCTTGTGTCGGTGATGTCCCTCTGTGCATGGGCATGGCCGTTGACATCCTGTAAAGCCATGGTGGTCATCCAGGCAACAGATATCCATTTCCAACGTCACAATGGATGCCTACCGAGTACACACTGGTCGACTATCTTGAAGGGTGTACTGTCTGTGGCAATTCCCGTGTCTATGTCTTGTTGTTGTAGTGCTCCGTAAATCTTACATTGCCCCGATCACACCACTGCCGTGTGTTTGTCTACGTCTGCCGTGGGACAATAATATGTCTGTATGCTTTCAGACTGATCACTCTCTATACAATCCCTGTTGGTGTCCTTGTCTTTGCGGATGATGACACGTGCCTAGAAATATGCCTCTGGGACTGCTGTGTTTAGTAATCTTGGTAGCACATTCTGCAAATGCGTCATGCTGTAGTGTGATAGGGTAGTTAGGTGTATGTTCAACTCCCAGCCCTGCCAAGTGTGTGTGTGTGTGTGTGTGTGTGTGTGTGTGTGTGTGTGTGTGTGTGTGTGTGTGTGTGTGTGTGTGTGTGCGCATGCTTCTGTCCGCCTGGGGACTCAGTCATGCTTTTAGTCGCCTCACACCACAGATATTTCCTACCAATGTCTTTGCCTTTGCGGATGATGACACGTGCCTAGAAGTATGCCTCTGGGACTGCTGTGTTTAGTAATCTCGGTAGCGCATTCTGTAAATGCGTTATGCTGTAGTGTGATAGCGTAGTTAGGTGTATGTTCAACTCCCAGCCCTGCCAAGTGTGTGTGTGTGTGCGCGCGTGCATGTTCCCGTCTGCCTGGGGACTCAGTCATGCTTTTAGACGCCTCACACCACAGATATATCCTACTGACGTCTTTGCCTTTGCGGATGATGACACACACCTAGAAGTATGCCTCTGGGACTGCTGTGTTTAGTAATCTCGGTAGCATGTTCTGTAAATGCGTTATGCTGTAGTGTGATAGGGTAGTTAGGTGTATGTTCGACTCCCAGCCCTGCCAAGTGTGTGTGTGTGTGTGTGTGTGTGCGCGCGAGCATGCTCCCGTCCGCCTGGGGACTCAGTCATGCTTTTAGACGCCTCACACAACAGATATTTCCTACTGACATCTTTGGCTTTGTGGATGATGACATGCGCCTAGAAGTATGCCTCTGGGACTGCTGTGTTTAGTAATCTCGGTAGCGCATTTTGTAAATGCGTCATGCTGTAGTGTGATAGGGTAGTTAGGTGTATGTTCGACTCCCAGCCCTGCCAAGTGTGTGTGTGTGTGTGTGTGTGTGTGTGTGTGTGTGTGCGCGCGCATGCTCCCGTCCACCTGGGGACTCAGTCATGCCTTTAGACGCCTCATACCACAGATATTTCCTACCAACGTCTTTGCCTTTGCGGATGATGACACGCGCCTAGAAGTATGCCTCTGGGACTGCTGTGTTTAGTAATCTCGGTAGCGCTTTCTGTAAATGTGTCATGCTGTAGTGTGATAGGGTAGTTAGGTGTATGTTCGACTCTCAGGCCTGCCAAGTGTGTGTGTGTGTGTGTGTGTGTGTGTGTGTGTGTGTGTGTGTGTGTGTGTGCATGCTTTCCACTATATTTTTTAATTTTAAAAAAATATTTTAAACCCTTTTTGTTTCATGATGAAACCCAGGTTTTTGCCCCCTTTTTTTCTGCCTGGGGTTGGTAATTGGTAGCGTTCTGTAAAAATCATCTGTAGTGGAAAAAGGGGGGTTTTTTGGTTTTGTTGCCCCTGTTTGGTGCCAGTGCCCCTGAAACGATTCTTTTTTTCCCTCATCCGTTTTCCCTTTGGGGTGCTCTGCCCACTAAATGGGGGGCCTGTTAAAAAAATGGCCCAGTTTAAACCCCCTGTTTTTCGTTTCTTTAACCCTTTTTCTGGTGTGGTCCGTGGTTATTTTTTGGGGGGGCTGTCCCAACCCCGAAATGGTTTTGTGGGGGTTTGGGGTTGTTGTGGTTTTAAGTTTCTTTTTCTCAAATAAATATTTTATATTTTTTATATTTTTTTTATTTACATTTATTTTTCCAAAAAGGGGGTTTCAAAAGGGGTTAGAAGGTTTTCTGCCCTTTGGGGGTTGGTGTAACCCTTATTTATGGGTTTCCCGGGGTGAAATTTTGGACTTTTTCAAATAAATCCCGTTTCTTTTGGGGCCCCGGGTTTTATTTTTTTGGACCAATGGGTTCCCCTTATTAAAAAATTTTTTACTTTGTTTTCCAAAAATGACCCAATTTTTCCCTTTTTTTGGGTTACGGACCAATTTTCCCCTTTTATCCAAGGTTTTCTCTTGAAAGGCATAGGGCTCTCCTCAACTTTGGGGCGTTTAAAGCCCAATTTTTTAACCTCTGGGTTAAAAGAACAAACCCTCCCGCTGTCCCCTTTTTTTTATACTTGTCGATTTTTAACCCTTTTGCTTCCTTTTCCTTTAAATTTTGGAAAATTTTTTTTAAATGGAGCTTATCAGATCCTTGGGATTTGGAAGGCCTTGGTTTAGGGCGAGGGTCCCTCCACAAGGGTTGTACTGTTTGCAAAGGGTTTCAGGTCTGGCCAAAAAGCCAATGGGGGGGTTAAGACCCCTTTTTTCCTTTTTGGGGTTCCTTTTTTTCTCTTTCCCCGGGTGTTAAAAACCTGGGGTAAATTTCCAAAAGGGGAATTTTATAACCCCTGGGTCCTGATTTTTTTAAATAAGGGGTTTAAAAAGCATTTTTGGATTGGGTTGAAAACCCTTATTGATTGTCAAGGTAGAATTTTTTAAATTTGGTTTGGGTTTCCCTTTTAAAGGGGCTGTTACTTGGGTCCCTTAGGTCTCTGATTCTTTTTCCCCTATGGGTTTCTGTTATTTTGGGATAATTTTTGGGTTTTTTGTTCCGGGATTGATTCATTTTTGGCAATTTTAAAATTTAAGGTGGTGACTCGAAAAGGGCCCCAGTGGGTTTTTTTGGAGGTGGTTGGTCTTCTGGGGTAATGGAAACTATGGGAACCCCAGGTTTTGCAGACTCAATTTTCCCCGGCTTTCAGTCCCAATGTTGTTTAACATTCTGAGGGGGTTTTTTGGGAACAAAGGGGGCCATGGCCCGGGTCCCCTTACACCCTTTTGGCGGTTTGGTCTTTACTTCCCACAAACCCCCTTTTATGGGTTCTGTCCTTTGATTTGCAACCCACATTACCCCAAAACAAACTGGGGTTTACCAACCCCCTTTATGCCTGAAATTAAGTTTTCCCTTACCACATACTGTAAAAGGATGGCCCCCCAAAAAGGGTCTGGAATGTTTTAAAAAGTCAAAGGGTTTGCCCCCCGGATTGCCCCCTTCAAAGCAAACCCGGGGGGGGTCAGGGGGCTTTATTTCCCCTTTTTTTGTTTAAAAGGTTCCAAATGGTTTCTTTTCCCTGTTTCAGCCCGGCTAGTTGCCTTTTGGCCTAAGTTTAGGGGTTTAAGGGACCTTTTTTAGTGGGGGCCCCCCTGTTTCCAATTTTTCCAGTGTTAGGGAATTGGAGAAGGGCTGGTTAAAAAACTTTTTATGTGTGGGGGTTTTCACCTTTAAGTTACAAATGCAAAACCCCCCGGAATTTTAAGGGTTTCCCCTTATAATAGTTATGAATGAATTTTGGGTTATCCCCGAAGGCGCAACTGTGGGGGGTTTTATCACCTTGGTGGGATTCCCTGGGATTCCCATAGTTCCTACTTTCCCCGGTAGTATTTTGGGGGGGTTACTTTTGGGATGACCGGTTTTGTGTTCTGGGGAAATTTAATGGGATTAAAACAATGTTGTCACCACCTTTAATGGTTTTTCCAAAACAAAAGTAGAGGTTTGGATTTTTTGGAATGAAGTTGGTTTATATCCTTAGTAAATTTACAATTCCCACAAACTTTGGGTTCATTTGCAGACCTTCCCCAAATTTTTCCAACCCGGGGCCCCCTACCCGGTTTTTCCCCGGCTTTGGATTCATTGCAGGTCAACTTTAATTTTGAAAGGAATTATCCCTAATTTTCTTTTTAAACCTTGGGGGTCGGCTTTTGGCCCCCCATTTTTTTTTTTTTTTTTTTTTTTTTTTGGGGGGGGGGGGGGGGGGGGTTTCCAAAAAACCGGGGAAAGGGATTCCCCGGGGAAGGAAAAAAAACTTTTTGGGTTTTTATTGGATAAACAAAATGGAAACAATTTAATTTCCACTTTTTTGGGGGCCTTTTAGGGGGGTTTTTGGAAACATTGGCATGCCTTCCTTTTGCAGACACACACACTTACCACAAACAGCTAGGGCTATCACATACACAAACCCATTGCATCACCATCGGGCCATGCAATAACCGTTGTCCCTCACACACACACACCTACATGTAAATTGGATGGCTCAATGACAGCTCTGGAAATGTAACACCACACCCTGTGCATATGATGTCACCTGTGCCACCACCTGTGATGTGTAACATTGATGCAGGATCAGACTAAACCTGGTGCTGATACACACGGTGGCTTTATTCCACTGTATTGATGTTAGAATGCTGTTAACACAAAGTGTGTTACTTCCAGGTGTATATCAGCAGGCATGATGCATTGCAGCTATGACCATCAATGTAGCATAGTTTACAGCACTGTTAATTCTGATGATGTATTCTCCATCCATGTGCCATTTTACTGATGTGTGTAGTATTGGCAGCATGTGTGTCTGAGTGTGCAGTACGTGTGTGATGTGTGTAGTACACATGTATACATGCTTACAAATGCATACACTGGCATACACGACATTACACGGGCTTCACCATTCGTACACTAGCTTACTCGTTCAACGTGCACACATGCTTACTCGGGCTTACTGGCACGCACGGGCACGGAAACACTGTGGGCAGGTTTGCAGGTCACATCGGTGGTATCCATGGCGTACACCATCAGTCTCCTGACTTTCCCTAGGATAGCTCATAACACGCCTCTTCCACTGAGTACTGACAGCAAGCATGTGACACTGCTCTGGTGAGATTACAGTGTTTTATACATACACACTCATGTTGTCACCTATCTTCTACTCTAATAGTCCCCTTATCTTACACTACACTGTAGAGGCTTGGCCCATATGGCATGACATGTTGTGATTCACTATCCTCAGCCTCACTTGCATCAGATTGCCTACAAATGCTTCGTTACATCTCTGGCAGAGCGCTTCCACACATAACAACCAGTACGCAGTAGCCATGTTGTCTCCAGCTTGCCATTCATCTGCATGGCGTACTAACATCTAACTAAACCTACATTTTGTATGTATATTATACATATTTGACTTGTTTTGAAGCGCAGCGTGTTCTCGTGGCGCTGCGCTATGCTTCCACACCGGAGATCGGGGGAGGACAACTAGTTTTATTGATATCCAATGGACAATAATGCCACTGGCCTTAGATTTGGACATTGGCATGCTTCTTTGACTGTATTCATACAATATTTGCCTCTGTCATTGCTCCGTTTAGCAATGTGCAGAACGTTAGTCGCCTAACATCTGGGTACATTTCTGCACATAACTCTGCTCTTTAACGGACAGCTTACTGTTTCATGTATCGCATATTTACATCATTTGCATAGCTTTCACATACAAACGGGGTATGTTGCAAATCCCAACATTGTCCGTGCAACGTTTGTGTTACGGGCGGTCTTGCACACCCCTACTGGTGCTTGCTGAATAGCCTGGCAGTCATCTTTCCTTGCTGTACTCTCACTCTACTCATACACGCCGGAGGCTTCATGTATCATGCCTAGGCTTTGCTGTATGCTATGTCTATTTGTGGTGTATGCATGGCTGTGGGTATGTCCCACTGTCATCATTTGTAAAGGTGACAGCCCTATAGGTACTTCATGTAGACTGCTGTGTCATTTGACATGTCAGCAAATACCTGCGGCCAATACTGAACTTCCTACTGCAGTGCTTTTCATGCCTTCTGAGTTATCTTGCAGTCGATAATGCTGTTTCCTCAGAGATGTATCTGTTTCTGATCATACCTCTCAACCTCCTAGAGCAAAAAATCTGTACAAAGCCTAACATGATGGGGGGACAAATAGGGGCAGATTTTAAATATTGCTCTTACAAATGTAGATAGTTGACAGAATAATAGGTTTTGCATTAGTATGACTTTTCTGAAGGATTTGGGGTCTTAAACTCAAATGTTTGTCATTATTTAACGACTTCAGTTCTCAGGTATTTGCCAGAAAGGTACAGATTGTAAGAGGAACACACCAAACATATGAGGCAAACATCTGCACATTCTGCGAAAATCTGTACAGTTGCGAGGTATGTTTCTGATACAGGATATCAATTTTCTTACACCAATACACACAATATATGTCGGCATCACAGGCCAGATGCCATTACATTCCTATTGCAGGACACACCCACCCAGAGGGTTGTATTCCTCACAAAGGCCAACAGGTGCTTATCCACACTAATTATTCTATCATGTACCTTATGTGTACACCGGTATTTGCGCTTTCTGTCCGTGGCAGAGCTCACGTACGAGTATGGGGGACTGGACACTGTATCGGTGACACTGCATGACACCCTGAGGGATACATGTCTTTTGATTCTATTAACCTTCCACGTTGACTTTCACAGGGCATACGTTGTCATTCACATTTGTTGAAGTACATGCTTTTGACTTGTACATGTTTTGTCATTTGTCCTGAAGTCTTTCTTCTCACCTGTCCACCTAGTATCACTAGTTCTGTACATTTATTTAGGACGGGTTACCTTCATACCTCTCACCTGTACACATTATGGGTAAACGCCCCAAGGTTTGACCTATGATTTTGTTACATTTGTCATAATAATATGCCTTTCTGGTAAATTACTGGCAAGGCATGATGGACTCTGAGGTTAGATAATAATGACTGACATTTCTATTTCATGATTACTAACCCTCATAACATTCATATTCCTGACTACGCCATTATTCTATCAATGTTCTGACTTTGTCTGGAGTATATTTAATATAGTCCCTATTTGTATTTCATGTACTATGCCTTAGTCCAGCTGTCTTATTCTGAAAGTTTGGCAGGTATGGTTACCATCTTGGTTGTACGCATGTCCATCCATGATAATCGCCTACATGACACTGATATAGGTCCCTACATCTTCCCCCAATGGTTTACACAATATCCAGTAGATGGGTTGAACCTTTTTGGAGAATATAGGTGTGTGCTATACCCACATAGGTATATTGATCACTCCCATGGGGCGTACCTAATAGATCTGTGCCAACCAACACTTAGGCCCATTTCTGCATACCCATGATTCCCATACCTGACACCCCTCCACAGTACCCATTAGACATGTTTAATGTGAGCGATAATAAAGTGTGAAGACACTTCTAAGCACTCCCCACTCTCTGGATATCAGGTCATACATCATACATTCTATCGACACATGTGTTATTACCCTTGCACCTGCTACTGTTGCATGTACAGCTATATCGTAGTTGCAGCTGTGACTTCTTTTGCATCGATGATGGTTCGCACTTCGTACAGGATCAATTTTTGGGGTCCTGCAAAGGACACCTATATTCATGTTTAACGTGTAGAACTTGCAGGCCCTGTCACATTGGTACTTTCCGGGCAATGGTTTGGAAAGCAGCAGTGTATTCACCTTTCATGCATGTCTGTCTGTCTATCCATAATATACCGTGACCTATTTATATACATGTGTTATATCTAAAGGGACATATGTTTGTTGTGTATATATCTATTCATGTATCGTGTGTGTATAGATATATACATGTACATATATACATATGTCTGTACATTCCTCATTTCATAATTTGCTTTGGTTTAAGTCTGTGGATATATGTGTATATATATATATATATATATCCATATCATACCTTTCAACTGTACAGATTTTCGCTGAATGTACAGCTGTTTGCCTCTTATCTTTGGTCCATTTTTCATAACCTTGTCTCTATCAGGCAATTTAGTGGCATATCATTAAAGACTGACGGTAAATAATGACAAGCATTTCAGGTTACGACTTCATACCCTTCAGAGAATCCATGCTAGTGACACACCTGTTATTCTATCCACTTTCTATGTTTGTTAGGGCAATATCTGGGGATTGTCCCTATTTGTACCAGTTGTTTTCATGGCTTTGTCCGGTTTCATACTTTACGGGGTTAACAGGTATGAGCCATGTATATATAACGTGGAGAAAACAGCATTCATTTGCTATGCTGTGAGTGGATTACACACGTGCAGGCACACTTGCATATCCTTATTGTGGGTTACATATGTTTAATAGATATTTGTGCTTATGTGGCCTTTCATAATTCTGACCATAACAGTTACATATCTGTATTCCGGTTTACGGACTGATGCGAAACACACGTTCACCTTTACATATTTAAATGTGTGTACAGCACAAATGCATTCATTACACTTTAAAGTTATATGTGCAGTGGTCGTAGGTCAACCGGGACTGGATTCACGTTGGCCGGATGCCGGAACCACTATTCTATTGGTGTTCTGCCTCATTGATATGCATACCCATAGTACTTAGCTACATCAACATATGCCTCACCGGTTCACTTACAACACGGGCATCCATTCTCCTGCTGGGAAAAACTCTGTAGTACATATTGCACATTCCCTATTGCCTACTGCTGTGGACCCCAGCTGCATTGTTAATCACTCCAAGGATATGCAGAACACCAAGGCATATAGTCCTGGCACATACAGGTCTTTGATTGTCAGGGTGTTCATGTAGTGATCTGGGTTTAGGCTTGTCCGCCTGGTGAACGGAACTTCCCTGGCCGAGTTCAAATGTCAGACGAAGCATATGGACAGGGAGTTTCTCCCTATTATGAATTTTTACCTGTGTTTATAGACGCAGGTGTTTGGGCACCTGTCAGCAGCTTATTCTGTTGGCAATACATATTATGGGTGGGGTTGTTACAGTCCATACTCCACGGTGAGGGGTGTTCCCATTCACATTTGACTATTACCTGTATTCAGTCATATGGTGATTATTATTTTGGACATGAAGTGACTACAGGTATGCAGTTGTACATTACACAAATGTGAAGGGTTGTTACTGTAAATATGTACGGACCATACCTCTCAACCTCTTAGAGCACCAAATCTGCACAAAACCTACATGATAGGGGGACAAATAGGGACACATTTTAACTATTGCTCTTACAAGCTTAGAGCATTGATAGAATACTAGGTTTTGCATTAGCATGACTTTTCTGAAGGATATGGAGTCTTAAACTCAAAATATTTCTCATTATTTAGTGACGTCAATCTTCAGCTATTTACCAGACAGGTGCAGATTGTCGGAGGCACACAAGAACAATATGAGGCAAAACTCTGGTCATTCTGCGAATATCTGGACAGTTGAGTGGTATGGTACGGACCTCTGTAATACGCTGTTGTGTTCTGGCACAGCAGTAGCTCATCATTAAAGACTGAAGTTGGAACGTGCTGACAGACAGTTGGGTTTCAGACTTCATACTCCGGACATTAATGCCAATGTGCAAACTGTTATTCTATCATATTTCTATGTTTCTAAGAGCTATCTTTACAAATTGTCCCTGCTTTTGGACCTTTGTCTCACTTGTATTCATGGCTCTGTCCAGATATCTTGCTCACACAGGTTGACAGGTATGGTCGGTTATGTCTGCACACAGTCAGTGTCCCTCACACTTGATCAGGGTTATCCTGTTTATGTCAGTGTCTTCCTCACCCTTATGCCGTTTCCCACTATGTGAATGTGTGCATTATATTCTCCCTCCTATTCGTGTCGGGACACGTGCGTCACGGGAAGGTGTTTTATCCTAGGTCGTAGGTTATGCATGACCACTTAGGGCTGGACAGTGTCATGGACCTTTACTGCATGTTCTGACTTGTGTCCAGATATCTACAGGATTGGACATCATGTCGTCATACCCATTCTACTATTTACACAGGTTGGTTATCCCATGAGGGATATCCCAAAAATTGGACAAGACCAAAACAAGTCAGATACTGAAGATTTTTGTGGCTTTACGAAAATGTGCAGGGGGTTTTACATGCAGAGGATACATGGTTTGCAATCCTGACACTGCCTAGGGTGACAATACCTACTACATATGCGTAGGGGTCACTGTGTGTAGCTGTGTCTGCAACAAACCAGTAGGCCAAGTACGGCTGGATTTGGTGGACGTTCTGGGACGGAGGCAGGTTGTGTGATGTGGAGGGTATGCTGGGTAGGCCATTATGCATCCAGGTGTTTTGCATTTGTTATGGCCAGTTCCATCAGGACCCATCTGTGGGTATGTGACGGTGACATATCTATACATTTGTATCGCACATTTCCATATTCATATGTTTGTGGGATTGTGTTCTACACTATGGCCTATCTGCTTGTCTTGCAGCTGTTTCTACATGTGTTTGTGTTTCTTTCCACTTCACCCGCTGTCCCCTCGTACACCTCCAGTTCACCTTTTCTGCATACGATACAGTATCGCCTTTGAGGATTTTACCATTACCCACCCACCCCTCACACGCAAATTCATCACACCCCATAGATCACTACTTTGGTTGTTGGCCCATGACACGGCCAGAGTAACACACTGACTACCCTACATGTGTCAGGTACCTTTATGGTTGTGTGGACTACCCTGCCATGTTTGCTTTCCACATGCTATACCTCACGCACATAGGTACACACCCATACTTCACTTTCATTACTTGGTTGGTATACCCGACTGTGTCACATACAAGTTCGGATTATACCGCTGACTTCCGGATTTTGCCAGCTTGTTGTACTCATTGGTAGGATGGCACCTTTTCCTATGTCCAAGCTATTCCTTACACATATCCGACTGTTGTGGACAATGCCTCCCCACAGTCGACAGTTGTGTTTCCACCTTTTCAATTGGCCACAGTGTGACATTTGCGGTGAACACAGCACATTTTAAAGGCCGACACATACCCACGGTCAGTTTGGCAGATAGAACTTACAATTCTTGCCTATATCTAAGCTTATTCTTGTAGCATTTTGGTGTCTTATTCTGTTTCTTATGACATTTATGTAATATACGTACAGAGAAAAACTGTTTAATGCAACTATTACATGACGTCTATGGAATAATTATGTCCTATAATCTCTGGACATTTGCCATTTTTACAAGTTTGTGTCAGGACACATCTGCCCACAGAGGGACTGTCGCTCGCAAAGTGGGACAGGTGGTAATCTTAGTCGACGGTACGGATCATACTGTTCCTTTCGGCCTACATGTGTCCTTATTGTTGTAGCTGTTTATATGCTCCTTCTGTTTCCTTTACATGCGTATTCTATTTCCTATCACATTTGGTATGTGAAATACAGACATACCTTTTGTATGTGACTATTACATGCCTTGTGGGATATGATTCGGACATACGGTCACTACATATATCTACATTTCTCCTCGTGTATTTTGTTATGGACACATCTGTACAGCTATGTACCCTCCCTCACATTATGGGTCAGCTGGTGACCCTCTCTATTGGGCTGGACGTACCTACTGGCAGTGCGCTAACATAAGATACGTTTCACTTCCACATGGTATAGCTATCAACACTACGTTGGACTATGGGCACACGGTTTTCATGTCATTTGTTCAAGGGTAGGGACCCGTTATTCCCTACCATGCATTTTTGTTTGCTTCTTCATTTTCTGTTCACAGGGACTATCTTGCATGCTTTGCATACATTTCAGTATCCACGGACTCTGATAGGTGCGATTAATATTGCAGGCGGAATATAATATTCAGCAGTTTAGGTTGCTCATCGACAGCCTCCATGTGCAACTTCGATACGCCCCATGCACTCGTGCATGTTTCCTACGCACGTGGCTATGGCGGCTGCGCGCCTTCATTAATATGCATATGGCGCGACTACTCCATATATACGTCACACGGCCGGTGCAAGCCTTACGCCGGCCTTGCGCCGAGCTTCATGAATCCCGGGGAAAGTCTGAAAATCAAGCGTATGTCATTATTTAGTGACTTCAATCTCCAATGACTGGCAAAAAACACACATTTTAGGAGTAAAGGAACAAAAATAAAGTAAATATCAAGATATTTTTTTAAAAATGTTATATTTTGGATGTAAAATGCTTCCTCCAACACCATTTAGATACACTACAGTAACTTTGAAACATTAGGTGGAGCTGCTATTTTACATCAAAAAGATATAAAAAAACAATATAGTAATAAAAAAGCTAAGTAAAACACAACAATTTTACAGACAGCCCATTCTCTAAGTGCAGTAATGCCCTCCAGGGTATGTGTTACTCTGTAAATAATGCCCTTCCTGGGGTGAAGAGGCCCAATGCCTATAACACCCCTGGGTGGGGATTATCTACATAGTAACACACAGCCTGTTGGGAATTATCGCTTGCTTAATGCATAGAATAATTATTCTCTCTCCCCTTTAATATGCATACTTTTTTTTCTGTTTCATTTCATCTTTACACTTGCTAAACAGCAAAAGTACTGCTTAGTGCGTGTAAAATAATGTCTCGATTGGTCTTGCTGTCACACCAATGCGACCAGACAACCAGATTGAGAGGGTTTAGTTGTTCTGCGGATGAAAGCAGCTTTCCCTCTTCATTTGTTCATTTTAAAGTCTGGCACTAAGGGCTAGTGTGCATTTGTGTGGAATAAATACATACATATACATGCATGTAAGTATTTCAAGCACTGGCAAAAATGCAGTTCTAATCTGGCAATATATCAAAACAGTTGTTTCCATGTTGTGTCCAGTCTGTTCTTAAAATATCTAAATTAGTCTTGCTTTAATGTAATATAGTAGTCCATTCCATGTGTCAGCTACTCCCTCAGAGAATCAATTAGCACACTTCTCATTCCTATAGATTTTTCTATATAAGTTGTCTAATGATTTTCTATTACTTTTTGATAATCCCAAGCATTTCCAGAGGTAGTTTCTAAGGTGGCCTCTAAGTGCCTTATATACCTGAATTAGGTCTCCTCTTAAATATCTATATGAAACACTGTACAAGTTCAGATATTTTAGTCTTTCATAATAACTTAAATTATTACATCCATGCATGCCCTTGTTATATTTCCGCTGTACTCTTTCCAGTTTACCTATGCATGTTTTCTTATAAGGTTTCCAATATTGTTATTCCATACTCAAGTTTGAGTCTAATGTAACTAACAAACAATGACTTCATCATTTCTGATTTCCTAGACTTTAGAATTTTCTTACACAACCTATAGTTCTGTAACTATCATTAACCAATTGGTTATGATTAGAAAACTTCAAAGCTGGATCTATCCATATACCCAGGCCCTTAAATGAATCTACAGTTTCAATCACTGTGTGCTGTATCAAATACATATTCACCTTTCAGTTTACATCTCTCAAATTTCATATGCTTAATTTTTCATGTATCAGCATACTACTATTGACCCAAATGGACACTTTCATCAAGTTCTTTTGCAGACATGCCCTATCTGTAACACGTGTAATCAGTTTTCCCATTTTCAAGTCATCTGCATACAGACTATAGAACACCTCAAATGAAAATGATAGATCTGAAAGATACAGGGCCGGATTCATGAAGGCTTGCACGGAGTCTTAGAGTAGAGTAAGACTCCATGCAGCCATCATGTCCGACGAGCGATCCAGGAACAGCCTGTAGAGGTGTGTAAGAGAGCTCCTAAAACAACTCTTACACGGACAGGGCTGGGATATGCAAATTACCTCAATTGCAGGTGGAAGGCATGCAAATGAGGTAGATTTGTGCTTCAGGAAACCCGAACCTGTCCGAGTAAGAGCAGTGTTATTTGTAGAAATGTACTCAGTTGACAACTGAGTACCATTCTGCAAATAGCAAAACAGAGCCGTGACAGCTCCAAATAAAGGTTGCATCCAGTGCAGGAAGCATGCCAATGGCCAAATATACGGCCATGTGAAATGTTTCCTGATGCAATATGAAAATAAAAATATTTTTTTTCCGCCGATTTCCGATGTTTAAGCATAGTGCAGCGCCACACAAACGGGCTGTGCTCTAAAACCCAGAATACTAAAAATTAAAACCCACAAATGTGTATTTTATTGAGATTGTCAATGTACAATTCAAGGGAATGGCAGGCTGAAGACAACATGGCCACCAAGTAGAGGTTGCTAAGGGGGGAAGCTCAGTTTAAGACATGTAACCAAGCATTAGTAGGCAATCCTATGTAAATGAGCATTAGGATAGTGAATCGCAAGTTTACATAGCAAATGAGCACAGTCAGTGGAGTGTAGGAGTAGGATATGGGGAGTAACAGAGTAGAAGATAGGTGACATCACGAGGGGGGTATGTTTGAAAGAAGTGAAGCTCATTGGAGCAGAGTGGCATGTGTCAGCTGTCATTTACACATCATGGAAAGAGGTGTGTCAACAGGTAGGCTAGCAAAAGGCAAGAAATGGAAGGTGTATGCCGTGGATAACAGCAAAGTTTCTTGCTGAGCGGGTATGCGCGTGTATGCGAGCGTGTAAACCCAAGTAAAACAGAGTGCACGCGTGTAAGCGTGAGTGCGAGCGTTTAAGCCGGAGTAAGCATGTATAAGGCTGTTTAAAGAGTTGTAAGCGCATTTGCGCGGGTGTGCACGTGTTTTAACCCAAATAAGCAAGTTTTACTCCATGTAAGCATGCGTGCGTGCGTGTTAGCTGCTGTGCGCATTTGCGCTTGTGTGCGTGGTGCTCCCCCCCCCCAGGAAACAGAAAGGAAAAAGGAAGCACAACAAATAGTAGGAAGCTACCAGGGAGTACTAGCAGAGCTAGCAGGTGAAAACAATCAGAATCAGGCAATTACATAGGCAGTACACTAGCCCAGCCCAGCCTAGCACTTAAAACTCTGCAAACAACAGTCCATTATGTTTCTCACAACAGACACTGCAGTAAGCTAATAGAAGTGAAAACTGAAAAAGCTTTACTGAGACAAAGAAATGTTAGGGGCTGCCATTGCTGTTATAAGGTGACATATGCAACATGCTGAGGGTGGTGACAATGGAAATGCTGCTGGACAACCCACAGTGAGGTGACGGAGAAGAGTGTACAGGCCCAGGGTAACCTACCAGGGGCTACATGAGCTGGAGATAGTGGAGCGCTATAGAGTGGACAGAGACCTCCTGCAGCAAATTGTTGAGCTGTGCAGGCCACGCCTCACACACAGAACCAACAGAGGGGAACCCATCCCAGTGGAAACTAAGGTATGTGTTGGCCTAAGAATATTATCAACAGGTACCTTCCAGAGACCAACTGGTGATATGATGGGGATATCACAGGCATCAGCATCCAGAGTACTACACCAGTTCCTGGATGCCATGTCAGCACATGTCGGTGATCATGTATATTTCCCCAATTCCCGTGAGGTATTGGCCAGCAATATGCGTCTCTTCCAGCAAATAGCGGAATACCCTGAGGTAGTGGGTGCAATAGACTGCACGCACATATGCATCAAAGCACCAGCCGCTGAGCGGGGTAGGGTCTACTTCAACCACAAGGGCTTCCCCTCCATCAACTGCCAGGTCATGTGTGATGCCCAGGGCATAATACTGAATGTGTGTGCAGGCTGCCCTGGAAGCTACCATGATTCCCATATATGGCATCTGACACAGCTGTACCAGACATTTGCCAATGGGGACATCCCACATGGTCACCTAGTGGGGGATCCTGGCTATACACTGGAGCTGTGGCTGATGACACCCATCAGAAACGCACACACATGAACAAGAATGCCATAATGAGGCACACGCACAAACACATACTGTAATAGAGCATGTGTTTGGGCTGCTCAAGTCACGGTTCTGGTGCCTGGACACATCTGGTGGAGCCTTGCAGTACTCACCAACTACATGTACCCAAATTGTCATGGTATGTGCTATGCTACATAATATGAACCTGCAAAAACAGCTGCAGCAGGACCAGCATAGGCCTGGGCCAAACAGTCCCCCACCATCGCCAATGCCATCACAGGCAGAGCGTGACTCAGAGGAGGAACAACCTGAGCCTGCCCCAGTAGGCAGAAGGAGGCGAGCCCAGTATGCTTTAGCCTTGGCAAAGAGGCAACGCATAGCACATACACTGGCTCAGTAGGAACTCTGGAAATGATACCTGTCTCCAACTTGCACATATAGTAAAAAGGATGCCTAAGTTGACACTACCTGCTTTCAAACATGTACAGGGAGTGTAGTATGTGCATCTGACATAGGCAGCCCTGCAGCACCACCTAAGGCATGATTGCCATGTGTTAAGCAATATAAAGCACTGCTAAACAGCATTTATCACCATGTAGTATATGCAAACAAAATCCCACACACCAACTAGCACAACTGTGGTCAATGTTCAGTAATATTGGGCAACGTCCAGCAATGTTGGTGAATATTGAGCAATGTCAGACAAGCCTGGTCTAAGTAGGGCATAGCTGAACAAAAGCCATCATGCTCATATTTGCTTAACTGGCCCTTTAGCAGTCTGGTCTGCTCAGTATGAAAATATAAAGCAGTAATGGGCCTCAAACCCAGGATACTGTTCACTATAGCCAAAGTACTGAACCACTAAAACATGACAGTATTGCAGTGGTCAGCCTGTATGAAGGAATGTTGATAAGTCTATGCAAAGTATTTCATGGAAACCATGCAGGCACAGCATAATCCTTGTCGAGTTATGACACAAAGGTGAGTCCTGCAGTGAGAATAGAACCTGACTTCCAACACACACTGTATAAATGTTAATATCGGTCATGTTCGCACACATCAACAAATGTAGTAGACCTCAGATAGCAACATACTGAAAGGTCACACTGGGCATGCTCACACACTTGAATAAATAAGACAAATGTCAGGCAACAAAACACAGAATGGCAGAACTGGGCATGCTCACACACTTAGGCCATGTCTGAGTACAGCAGTGGGCCACGCATATCTGGCAGTTGCATGTGTTAACCCAGGAACCTGTCACTATACAGCAATCCACCCTGTGCACACAGTTATATGACAACAGACACATCTATAATATAATGGAACCCTGTCATAATCAAATATGTTCTGCAGATACCAAAGTTGTTCATAGAAACTGGTAAAGCAAAGATGATAAAGACCTGCAAACAGTATCAGCAATAAACATTGTGCATCTTGAACATTAGCATAGGTTCAGAGGTCGATACTAGGCTTTCTGCCCTAGGGCATGTACAAGCCTAGCCAGAGTGTGTTTGGCATTCGCAACCCTGTCAGATTACTACACTGTGTGTGTGAATAGTAGGTCACACAAGATAGCCCATGTACGTTTAGGCTAGTGTGCTTCTGTCTAGCAGGGACACAGAAGATATCCCAGGGGTAAACATACGATCACACATACAGTCGTCAAGATGTCTCCAGTAGGTGGTCAGTGGGTGGATCTCCCTATGTGAAAGTGGGATTACATTCTGGAGTGAGCGGAGCCTCTGGGATAAGAATCTGTCCCTCCACAATGTCCTATTAATATCTGTGCTGAGGTATACGTCCCTGGAGTGTGTAGCTCCAAGGGAGTCGGATATCCTGAGGTGGAGCATGTCCAGTAATTCTGGGTTGGGTATATATGTAAACAACAGGCACACATCATATCTGAGTAGGTGGTAAGTGACTGAGTAGAGCTGGAATTACTGCATCTGAACTGTGCAGGGCATCTGTGTGAGTCCCTAGATCTGCTTGGTGAGGAACTTCCGTGGCCAGTACAGTTGCTGCAGGTGTCGGGTAAGGTACACCCCAAATGTGGCATTGAAACCAAGCATGGATGTGATGAGTATAGGGGCACAATGACCTCACTCGATCTAGATGTGAAACCAAATGGGATAAGGTGGCCCACATAGAAGGTGTGTCCAACAACTTTGGCAACATGAATGTCAAAGGCGACAGTACGAACATGTCATGCCCCCAAACCCCTAACAACTCCTACCGTATGTAATGGAGTACTACCTATGTGGTAATGTGTGGGCATGTTGTTATTCCCAAAGGGGACGACTATGCAACTAATGGCATTTAGCTGTAGACCATGGCTCAGGCACCAGTCATCCATCTCTGTGAGACCCTGTTTGAGTATGCATGTGGCAGCTGGAGAGTTGATCATGGCACTCAGTTTCCAGTCAAGTGCAAACATGTTCAGCCATATTCCCCCTGTGGTAGCCTGTACGTCAGACAAATATATACTGAACAAGAGAGGTCCCAGGACCGAGCCGTGTGGGATGCCACATGGAACTGGTGAATAGTCAGACATGGCACCTGCAAGTCTGACCATGTGTGTGCTATCCCTGATCCAGGTGTCAATCCATCGTGTGAGATATGTGTCCATATCGACGCTGGTGAGCCTATGCATAATGGCCCAGTGGGTTATTGTGTTGAAGGGTTTTGCAAGGTTCAGGTAGGCTGTGTGGACAGCCGCCCCTATGTCGATGGACCTGTTAGCCATTTAAAGAATACAAACAGGTTCAAGAGGCAGGATCTGCCCACAACAAAGCTGAAATGTGTAGGACACAGTGTCCGTAGGTTCCCGATGTCTATGTGTATGCGTCCCATGACAATACACTCCATAGCTATGCAGAACATGCTACTTAGGCTTATAGGGCAATATTGTCTGTGGTCCATTGTGGCACCAACTCTGTGGAGTGGGACCACTGTCGCTGTACGCCATTCCTTGGGTACATATCCTGTGGTAACTCCGATACTGAACAGTGATGTAATGTGAGGGTTACGTCTGTCATGATGCTCGTGTAAGATGCAGGCTGGGACACCGTCTGGTCACATTGATACTGTGATGTATGCTTTGGGGAGGGCAGCACTCACCTGCTACTGTGTGATGTCAGGGAGGTTATACTCTGTTGGGATGGATAGTTGCTCCTTAGGGGGGATGGGTGGGAGACATCTGCACTGAACCTGTTTGCCAGGATGTTGGCAATGCCAGTGGGTTCAGGGTAGGTTTAGTCAGTATGTAGTAACTCACAGCATATCAGTGAGTGTCCACCCAGGTTCCTGACATAACTGAAGAAGGCTGTGTTTTATCCCTACGTGTCCATTGCAATTGTCCGGTAGAAGCGGCCCTTAGAAAAGTTCATGAGTGATCGTAGCTGTCTGCTAGTACAGATTACAGATGCCTTCCCAGTCTGGGATCATGCTCTATCATGTAGTAGCTTCCTCCTGACATTGTACAGCTTATTAATGGCTGGTGTCTACCAGACAGGTCCCCTGCCATTGGAGTAGTTAGTCCTGTTGTTATTTGGGATAGCACAATCCATGCAGTCCACTAGGTGTCCATAGAATGTGTATGTAAAGGATGCAGCAGTGTGAGCCATATTTGCCACTGTCTCAGGGTCTCTGAAGGATACCACCTTGCTGCGGTGAAGTGAGACATTAGCTCATGAGAAGCTCACCAAGATTACCCAGGATGGATGTGTGGAGGGTATATGTATGTCCAGTGAGATACATGTATGTTCTGACCTTACCAATGAGGGGTATATTGCTGCTGTGGAACATAGAGTCCCCATGTTGGTGATGATCAGGTCCAATATGTATTCCCCCTTGTGGCTGTGCTGACTGGTTGTGCCATAGCATATGAGTCTACAAATTGTAGCGACTGTTGGGTGAGGGTGTCGGGGCTTGAGTAGTAACCCCAGTCAATATTTGTGTATATGAAGTCACACAATATAATGGTGTTTGTGGAGACCTTCATATTCTTCATAGTTCCCACGAAAGCTGAGTGTGGTTCCTGAGTTTGGGAGTGTGTTCTGTAGCAGGCAACAAACTGAAAGGCAGTATTGCACAATGGTGGTTGTATATGTATGGTCTGTGATGCTTTGTTCAGTGCTACTAACCCGGAGGTGTGTGTATCTGTGATGTATATGGATACTCCCCCTAGTTGTGTTGTCTGTTCCAAGGCTTGTTGTCAGACAGCATGGTATGAAACATAACCTGGTAGTGCTGGTGTGCATAAGCGAGCCTGAACCAGGCATCTGTCAGTGCACAGATATCACTATCCTCCATACTGAGGAGAGTCCTGAGTGGCCGCAATATGAGGTTAACACAACTGTTGTTGAGCAGCATTACCCTTAGTTTCATTTAACCTGCAATGTCTATGGAGGTGGGTTTGTCTTCTGAGCCCTGCTTAAAAAAGGCACTATGGTGGTAGCAAGAGCCTTAGCCAGCATTCCAAAGTCCAAGGGTGACAGGTGCAAGCTGTCCATAGTGAAGCTATGTGGCATGTTGAGCATGTCACCATAGGCTGACAGACACTGTATCCCCTATGAATTAAACAAATTTGTTAGGCAACTGTTAAATGCAATATGTGTGTCCGTTTACTGTGACATAATAATTGGTAGGTGTAAGATGCTAGACAAGGTCAGGGTCATACTGGCCTGGGCTACATGATCAGAGTGTTCCTCCATGTATCATGTCATGTGGTCCAGGGAGTAACGTCTGAGGTTATACACATCAGCATGAACAATGATGCTGCCAGTCCTGTACTTGCTTTGGAGTGACCTGACTGCCTGTGTTATGCGGCAGATCCTGGCACCCAACAGACAGCCCAAAGTGACTATTCCCTTGTTAGGGCTGGTGAGCGGCACATCAGTGTGTCTGACAATAAGTGTCGCCTATTACAAGTGTATTAGGTGTGTTGTTTAGCCTGAAGGGCAGTGACTGTATGGCACACTGACATTGTGAACTATGTGATATGTGGGTATTGTAGTGGGGTAGCAGGTGTGCATGTGTCTGTGCTTTGGAGGTCTCTGCTGCATAGGTAGAGTACATTTACAGCATCCGAGTATGTCTATGTGTGACAATGTGGATTGAATGCTGTTGCTAGAGGATATGTGAGACTGATATGTGGTGTGTGTAGTTACCTTCATCACCTGATAGACTGTGCCAGTCATAGGTAGAGAGAGTTCAGCACCCTATATGTCTATATAGGTGCATCTCACACATATATCTGAGTTTGTCGGGAGGAGGAGAGGGTTGTCTGTGTACATGAGGCAGATGTGACATTGTGTCAATATCACAATATCCACCAGCTGGACTGGAGAGTACACACGAAACCGACCCCTGGACATGCCAGGATATTATCATGACATACTCTGTAGCCTGATCACAAAGGATCAGTAGGGTGTTAAGCGTGTAAAAGAGTATAACAGGGATTAGTGCTCATGTTCGTTGGTGTTTTGTAAAGAGTAGCTGAGAAGGAGTCCAGACTGAATCATGACACCTCCTTCAGCTATGTCATAAATAGCAATGTACACCCATATATGTCCTGAGTCAGGGCCAACTGTACCTGAGTGACAATGCCAACATCATGACCGACAGGCCCATATGTACATACCCACCTCCCACTGACAATAGTCCATATCATCATACCAGGAGATATCACATGTAGAATGGATGAGCAGCTACCCCCACTGCCAAAAGCATGGCAGCAAGTGGAATACATTGATTCCCAATATGTGTCATGCGCAAACTACAGAACAAACAGATCATGCACCTGAACAGTCAGCTGAGCCTCACCCCCTACACAGGATGTGTAACCATTGAATGTGTCACAGTTACATATGGCACTCCCCACAAGTGTTGGTGCACAGCACACCATGGGAAGTCAAGTCCAGTAGGCCTATGAAGTCTGATCTGCAAGGTCATGGAGTCTATCATGGTTGCAGTCATAAACAGAGCTATTGGAAGCTGACATACACACAACCCTACCAACTGTGGTATGTTCATGTGTGGATCATGGTTCCCAAACATGCTAGACTGTTTGCAAGGCAGCCACCCAGGACATACATCAATGAACACATCTACAAATGTGTCAGATAGACTTTGAATAGCCCTTTATCAACATCTCAGACACATGTAGTATCAACAAAACCAACAAGCTGTGCATAAATATGTGTTGATATATGACGGAATGTCAATGTGTCCACAGATAGATCACACAAGGTAAGGATTCTGAGGTCTTGTTCAAGCTGTTGACACCTGCTGACCCACACGGACCATTCCTGGAATGGCAGAAAACAAAGTGTACACACATCACCATGTCCAGTCTGATGATGTCACCATCCTATAAATACAGCAGGAGAAGAAAAAACAGCCAGTAAAGCAAATAGCTCGCCGTGTTAATGTGACTCTCTCTAGTATCATAACATAGTTAGGAAGGGGTTTGGGTCCTACAAACAGTGAGTGTGTGGGGGGGGTGTGTATGTGTGCAGTTTCCTTTGAGAGGTGTCCCCTTTTTGGAGACTGGGAAAACTCACTAAAAGAGGTACATTCCTCTTTGGAAAGTCTGATGATGTCACCATCCTACAAATACAGCAGGAGAAGGGAAACCAGCCAGTCAAGTAAATAGCGCGCCATATTAATGCATCTCTCTCTAGTATCATACCATAATTAGGTAGAGGTTTGAATCCTGCAAACAGTGTGTGTGTGTGTGTTTGGGGGGGTGTGTATGTGTGCAGTTTCCTTTGAGAGGCATCCCCTTTTTGGAGACTGGGAAAACTCACTAAAAGAGGTACATTCCTCTTTGGAAAGTCTGATGATGTCGCCATCCTACAAATACAGCAGGAGAAGGAATCGCAGCCAGTAAACCAAATAGCGCACCGTGTTAATGCGTCTCTCTGTAGTAGCATAACATAGTTAGGTAGGGGTTTGAATCCTGCAAACTGTGTGTGTGAGTGTGTGTGTGTGGGGGGGTTATGTGTGCAGTTTCCTTTCAGAGGTGTCCCCTTTTTGGAGACTGGGAAAACTCACTAAAAGAGGTACATTCCTCTTTGGAAAGACTGATGATGTCACCATCCTACAAATACAGCCGGAGAAGGGAAACCACTCAGTAAAGCAGATAGCATGCTGTGTTAATGCATTGCTCTCTCATATCATAACATAGCTAGGTAGGCGTGTGAATCCTGCAAATGCTGACTGTGTGTGTGTCACTGTTGGTCAATGCGGTGTGGGTTTTGCTTTTACTATGGTATGACATAGTATGATTACAACAGTAAGTGCATTGCACACATCAGGTATCTGCGTGGCAAATATATATGTGTACATGTCCCCTCAATCAGTACATAGGTGTGAAGCCTGCATACTGCATGTATACATTTGTTTCCATTGACAGGTTGTGCCGCTGCTTCTCAGATCATAGGTCACATATGTATGTATGTAACAAGGCTGTCCACTGTTGTGTTCTGTGGCCAAGGTCATCATCTGTGGCACACACACCCATGACAGTTACTTAAGAGTAATGTGAGTGAGGGTATATGCCTGGGGTATATGTCAGACATGGTCATACACAACAAAGACTGCCAAGAATGGGCAGTCTTTATAGGTGTACGACTGCCTTGTGGATATGCAGTCAGGCCTCTAATGTCTTATGTGATACACCTTGGGACTCCACAATACCTATGGATATGTGGATACCAAGGGACACATGACATAACATGAGGCTGTATGTACACATTGGTACCCAACATACATGTTGAGGGCTACCACCTGTGTGGTACTGACGGGATAGTATGTATAGTACATGAGGATGACTATGCCATAGTCGGCTTACTGCTATACAGCATGTATCAGACAACAGGCATCTGTCTGTATGATACCCTTGTGTAGGATATGCGTCCCATCCAGGGAATGCATTGTAGGCCAATCCATGCATTTCCAGATTTGGATGGACATATCCCTAGTGTGTCTGCATGTACCTAAGGGGGCTATATGCTAAACAGGTGTGATCACAGGAATGGGTGGCGGTCATTACCACTGGTTAGTGTTATTGTGTAGCACCGGAAGGATCCAATTGTTACTGGGTTCCCTACTACTGTGTGTCATTTGTCAGGACATCATCCAATGATTGCTTAAAGTCATGCTGTTGAGGTTGTGTATACTACCAGACCGCAAATCATTGACAGATATTAACGGTATCACCCACAACATAGTGTCAACCCATGTCATACCCACGTCTACCCATGTTAGTACATAACTGTAGTAGAATGCATACTGGTCATTGAAAGATACTAGGAGATGTTAACAATGTGTATGACAGGGTATGCCACACGTCCCATGTGCCCAGTATGCACGTACATGCAGACAGTGTGCACCCACCATGTTCACAGATATACACTTGCTAATCTGTACTGCACACATCACACACGTACTGAACACTCACTAACACATGCTGGCAACACATTACAGTTCAGCCAGGTGGCACATGGGTAGACAATACATACTCAGACCTAACAGTGGTGTAAACAATGCCACATTGACAATCAGAGCTTTGATGCATAATGTCCGCTCAGATATACCTACAAGGATGTCGTTACACTTCCTTGTTGACAACTTGCTATTATTGCTACACTGCTATAGTGTCACCCTGTGCATCAGCACCATGTTTGCCTGTCCCTCCGTCAATGATGCAGATGACAGGAGGCGACACAGGTATCATCATATGCACAGGGCATTATGTTGTTTGCCAGAGCCTGACATTGACCCATCCAATCGACATGTCTGTGTGTGTGTGTGTGTGTGTGTGTGTGTGTGTGTGTGTGTGTGTGTGTGTGTGTGTGTGTGAGGGACAACAGTACAGCATGGGCCAATGTTGATGTAATGTGTGTGTGTATGTGTGAGCCCTAGTTGTTTGGTTAATGTGTGTGTGTCTGCATGCACACAGCTCCACCATGTGACTGCCATATTTGGTAGTTTGTGGGACAGCCACAGACTGTACCTGCTAGGCTGTACAGATCACTGTCTCCAGCCAGGGACACAGTACCTGTGCCTGGCAGGGGTGCTACAGACAGTATCGGGTACCAACCCTGACTGGGTACTGTCATCAGAGGCAGCGGTATGATGACTGGACCCATGTCCCTGCTGGGACTGGCCAGAGCCACATGCACGTGGTCTACTGGGATGGTCAATGGACAGGCCTGCCCCAGCATTGCTGGGGCTGGTACTGCCACTACAGGAGTGGCTGTGAACTGTGGGCCATCCGCAACCACTGCCAGCTGTTGCTGTTGCTGGCATGTGTCCGCGTCAATGTCGCAACCGTCCCACACGGTCCTTGCTCATGGATGACATGTTGTGGAAGGCATCTAATGTCACCCCCCAATGTCTATCAATGACCTAGGTGTAAGTCCGGATGGCACTGGCAAGGTCACAGATGCTGTCATTGATAGCAGTGTAATGTGCTCTCTGCGCCCTAAGTCCCTGCCTGGTGTACCGTTCCATACGTGCCTGAGCCTGCATTACAGCCCGGAACATACTGGTCGTCATAAGACCTGTGAGGGCACGCCTGCCAGGGGCAATACGACCAGTGGTGCTCCCCCGAGAACCCCTGAACCTCTGCCTATGTGGTACCATTCCAGGTCTACGGCTATGGCTGCTGTGAGGGGATGCAAGTGGCATGGGTACCACACTCTCTTGGTCAATGCCAATTGTATGCTGTCCCTCGCCTATGGCCATTGGTGGTGAGGGATGTATTGACAGTATGAGTGTGTGCATAGATGGGGTTGAACGCTGTGTACTGTCGATTGGCAGACCAACGACAGACCCTGTCAAATCTTCCTGTGCCAATATACATGTGTCATCATCACCACTATTTGTGGAAGTGGCTTCAGGTTGCCTGCTGCTTTGCCCAACCCCTAACTCAGCACCTGTGAGAGGAAGACAGGAAACACACATTACAGTCTGCACATGCACACATGCACACATGTACACATGAACACCTGAACACATGCACACATGAACACATGCACACATGAACAACCATACACACCTCACTACAGCACATACACACACATACCAGCAATTCAATGCATACCCTATAGTGGGTGAAGGTGGGTGTCAGTATCACAAGGTAGACAGTCACCACACACGTGTCCACATGCAGAATATGTGTTGCACAAGACCATGCAGTGCAAGTGTAGACACCCCTATTAAATGGCAGTATACATGGCTTTGATGCACCTCTGTAGTTGTTCAGTGATTGGCTACACCCTGGAACACAATGTGTACATGGACACAACATTGCTTTGCAGGTATTATCAGCTCTGCAATGGCCTGTGCACCATCACTCACAAGTATACATGCCATGGCTGCATGTGTTATCTGTGTGACACATAGATATCCATGTCTGAGTGCAGTGTCTGTGTCCATAGCAGATAATAGTGGGCACGGGTGTAGCACATGCATGCTATGTACACACATGTGATGTGTGGTGCATGCTGATGTGAAGGAATCCCAATGCTCGACATGGCCAGTGTACAGTGGTTATGGTTAGTGTGGGACATATTGCAGATATGTGGGTGCCAGACATGGCATGGCATGCTACACGACTGCAGCATTAAATACCACACATATCCAATGTGTGTCAAGTGACCTATACACCCACTAGCATTCCAGGACATATATGTGACACTTTGTGTGGATGGTGACTGCTATGCACATTGTGTATACTGGCATATGTAAGCACACAGACAACATGCTATGCATATTGTGTATATGTTTGCACACACACAACACTGAGGTGCAAAGCAATGACTGCTATGAGTAGTACTATGGACACTGTAACTGGATGGGGTGTAGTACCCTGTGCCATCATCAACATGCATCTTGTGGTCACTCACAGCTAATAATGTGTGCAAGACCACCGCCTAGCATGCTGTACCTGAAATGCAGTGTCGTGGCTACATTCACAATTATACAGCCACCTTGTACATGGGTGTGTGAGGTGCCCAGTAGGGAGCATTGCCTAACATGACTGTGTTATGTGTTGCAGAGTGTTGCACAGCCCCATGATAGGCCTCTACTCCTGAGGTACATCATGTGTGTGTGTGCATGACATGTGGGATACTGAAGTGTGACCTTACAGCGGGTGTGTGGTAATGCCAAATGTAGCATGTTTTTGTGTACTGCATTTATAAATGTGTTCTGTTGTGTACAGCTGTAGCAACTATGCATATCCAATGTGCAGTACAGTGTTGCCACAATTGTGTCTGCTGCACTGTGCATTGCATGTGATTGAGGCAGCTACTGACTTTACTGAGATGATTGATGTCTCACAGCAAACATGCACAGCATGCATTATGCGTAGGTGTGTTACGTGTACATGGCCTACACCTCACCTATGACATGCACATTTCATTACCAATATTAAAGTGTTAACACACTCACCAGCATGTATTGTCTGCCCCGCTGTCACACCAGAGGGACCTAGAAGAATATGACACAGTTTGTCAGTGGCCACAACTGTGGCATTGCTACTGTGAGTGTGCTAAACGACAGTGGAACAACAGTCAACAGTCACAGGTGTACGGATGCTATTCCAAGTATCAGTATTGCACACATTAGGCAGCACAACTGCTAAACACACAGTACACATCTCACATATGCATATTCTAACCATACAGGTAATGGTAGTCTACAGCTAGGGTGTATTACCTGCACGCTCCATGTCATCCTGCTGGACGGCTCCAGCCTCCATGATGACACATGCGTGATGCTGTTGCTGCTGTAGGCCAGGAGCCACCACGCTTAGGAGCAGCTCCTCCACTCTGGTGAGGGGGGATGTATGGCCGCCCCACCACCTGTGGCAAGCTGTTGCCTATGGATATCAGAAGCATGCCACCAGACATATCTAATTAAATCACTGCAGTGATGGCGTACCTGCTCATATGTCCGGTTATGCATGCCTATGTCATTTACCCGGCGAACAAGGTCTTGCCACAGTGCAGTACGGTCATGCTGGTGCTGGCTGGCCCTGGAAAAAAGCAGGTTATAGTGCTGCACCAGGCTGTTCTGTATTTCCTGCTCCTCCGCAGCTGAATAGGATGGGTTACCTTGATGAGCCATAACCCTGGAAGACAATTAAACAATATGTGTGAGCATGTCATGTGGCACACTTAACATTATGAAGTACAGATATCACGTAACTGCCATATATAGCATCTATCTGTCTATCAGAGGATACACACATTCAATACCACATATCAGTGCTCAGGCCACAACTGGCTGACAGTGCCTGCAACACTCCATATAACACACCAGTATACACCAGTAGTCAGCACACTGTTTGGGATACAATGCACAACATCACCCCAGGGGTATATATCAAGATAATGCATGAAGAAATATGTCATCCAATGCGATGAATGTCATGTACATTTACAGTATTACCGGTAAACCACCCTAGTCTTTGATGCCATACCCCTACCTAACATATGTGCACGGTTGTTAATATAGCTGGCATAATGCTGTAACAGAGTATACATGTTGCTAGGTGTTAGAAAAATATGTATTAATGTGTGTATTAGTAATATGCTTAGTACATTCAGAGCCTAAAATAGTTAACACATTTATTCTATTTCATACTGCATAAATCTGTACAAACTGCAGTTGCCTTTTGACCTTGTACTGTCAGCTAAATCTTGCTTGTGCCTTGGAAATTTACTGAGAAGCAGATGATTTCTGCTTGCGTTAGGAAAATAATGAATAGAACAATTCTGCTTATATGAAACTCAGACATGAAGTTCCGCTGTGCTATGAAAACATACACAGCTGTAGAAATAACAGATAATTAGGACAAAGCCTGCTTGAAAATATGAACTGCAATCAGCATTTGCTTGTATCTGTATTAGAAAAGTACCTTGAAAAGTAACAGTGTACAATAGACGCTTGTAAATGAAGTACTCGTCACCAAGGCCAGGTTGTTTTTCTAAAAAGTTTCTCACAAATCTAGTCATGTCAGCAGAAAATATGAAGTAACACCTGCTGTAGAACAATGCTTAAAGTTGTGTTTGATTATGTCAGCTTAGAAGGCCATGTCTTGTAAAACAGTATAAGAATGAACATATTTCCTGTTAGTAGTTAGACAAATCCTTGTATTTGCATGTTTTTGTCTCCTTGCTGCAAGTAAATTAAAGTGCCTTAACTGAACCTTACGTGTATTGGTCTTTGAAGTTCTTTCCTTTGACAGATTGGTCCTTCGGACCGGAAACCTTCACTTCGCCTCAGATCAGACAGGCCAGGTAGCTTGAAACTGCGGAAGAAACCACATTGGTTCTTCTTATTTGAAAAGTCCTCCGACTGAATTGTCATACAAAAGAAGCCAGCCACTTTCTGATCTGCGACTGAAGGATGGGTTTACTCAAACCAGGTGATCAATCACGAAGGCTCAGGTAAGGTGAATCTACCTTCTTTTCTGTTTTAGATTAGGGACTAGATCTGTATTTACTCTGTTAGAGACTTTGTTTATAAGTCAGGGACAGAAAGATGACTGTCTTGTCATAGATCAGGGGAAACAGAGCAGGTAGGCAGTCATTCTGAAGAGACTATAAAAATTTCCGTGGTACCACATAAAAATAAGGTGTTACGTAACGATTCAAAGGGTAGAACAAAATGGGTAATAATTGTACAAAAAGGTCCCAAAATCCGCCGTTAACCGAGGAAGCGAAATACATGCAGTCACAGCGTGCTGATAATATTAAATATTACTCAAAATGGGTTAATAAGTATGAATTTGATGGTAAATTAGAAAAATCATCACTTGTCAAACTTGTCAAACAGCTTAAAACTGATTCTAAAGGTCAGGTAAAAAAGCAACGTCAGTTAGGAATTCCTCAGGCACACAGGTGGATTGAGGAAGTAAACCGAAGGGAACAAAAGAATAATAATTCAAAAGCAATGTTTTTAGATAAGGAGGACAATAATTTAGTAATAGCATCAGCCCCTCTGCCTCCCTTACCAGAATATGAGGCAAGTGAACAAATTAGTCCACCCCTGCGATATCCTGCTGTCATTATGAGTAGAGACACTACAAAAGCGAAACCGTTTGTTAGAGATCCCGTCGAGACCAGGTCTCGAACACAGGCAGGAAACTCAAAAGGGGACATTGAGTTATATCAAATAGGTAGAAATTCATGATATATGAGTGAAGAAGAAATATGCCCACTTATAGAAGTGCCTAATCCTCAGGCAGGGCAAGAAGGTCAGGACACAACTATTCTTGTGTATAGACCCTGGACTCCGGAAGACATCCGGAAAGCCACTGAGGGAATTCCCCATCCAAAAGTTAATTTTAGAAAGTTCTTAGAAGATTTACAAGGAATGAGGCTGAGTTATAATTTAAATGGAGAAGAGGTAGAAAAATAGTCAGACAAATTGTGGGGCCAGATTGGCACATGATTAGTGGCGACTGGAATCCCTGTGATATTGCTCTCAGGCCCCTACCACATAGCAGTGCAGAGTTAGACAACAGAGTGAAAGGTCTTACAGACCAAATCTCTGAGAAATGGAAGCCTAGGGCAGACTGGACTTGCATTAATCAATGCATCCAACAGGAAGGTGAAGCTATTGATCGATATTATGCCAGACTATTAGAATGTTTTAATAATCATTGTGGAATGCAGGTTCCTGAAGATCAGACACACAATTCCTCATATGAGCAGCAGTTAAACAATGCATTTTTGAAAGGCAGTATTGCACCCATAAGCAGTTTTATTAGAAAACACATGGTAGATCATCGTACAAGCAGGTTACAGTCATTGCTTGAATATGCTAGACATGCCGAAGGGCATTTTAATAGCAAAAAGAAAAAGAAAGCCCAAGTATTTTCTGTAGAAGATGGAGCAGAAGTATATGTAGTACAGTCCAGGAAAAAGGGCAAGAAAAATGCCCAGGGAAACAAACAATCTGATCAACGATCAGAGGACTTTGAAGGGTGAAAGAAAATGGGTGAATGTTTTAAATGCGGTAAGAAAGGACACTTGGCAAGGGATTGCAAGAAAAACAAGAAGGTAACCACGGAGGATAAGGAGGGTGAGGACTGACTATATGGTAGTCAGGAATCACTAGAAGGGGATAGCAGAGACGGGACAACTGAGTATGTGATAGAGGGAGTAGAGAATGTGACAGAAGAAATAGAGGAAGTGCAGGAAACCATGGATAGTGAAGAAAATGAAATATTGGATTTGGCTTTATTGAGCTTAGAGCTCTATTTAGCAGACACAAAACCAGAAGTCCCACTCCTGGTAGAAGGGAGGGAAGTCAAATTTTTATGTGATTCAGGGGCCTCACGGACCCTGGTACATCCCTCCAAACTGCCAGAGAATTCAGAGTCACCTGATTACATATTAGTGAAAGCAGCTAATGGGCAGCTGTATCAGGAGCCCCTCTCCCATAATATTGTGATAACTGATACTGTTTCAGGATTGACCCAGAAAAGCAAAATTGTTGTTTCTGCAAAATGCCCAGTAAACCTCTTGGGCAGAGATCTTATGCAGATATTTGGTATAGCAGTAGTTCTGACTATGCAGGGTATGGAAACACAGCGACAAATTGATACCTTTGCAGTGCAACCGGAGGGTGAAACGTTTTATTGGTACAGCCAGGACTTGGTTACAACTGGTCCAGGGGCAGTGACCGAGAAGTTGATGAACATAGCCATCAGCAAGTTCCCCTCCCTTGACATTGATAAACAGCATTTGCTGCACTGTACTCTGTATTATTGTAATACACCAGGACCTGATAAGGAATATGAGCAAGAATTGTTTAGAAATCGTGCAAACAGATTGGTATTACGTAATCTGTACTGGGACACAGAAGGGAACAGTGTAGCCAGCTGTTCATTGCCCCAGGAGTTCTTTGCACTCTATAAATCTAATTGATTACCACATGTTAGCTTAACTAAGGACAAAAATGTGAAATGGGTAGACTTAGGAGAAAAAGTCAAGAGATGGGAAAAACAGACAGAGTTAGAACAGTCAGAACAGGGAATACAAATGCCGAAGCTGAATTGGATAACCCAGACCCACCCAGCTGTACACTTGCAGTCTAGCAAGGACAGCTGATCAGCACTCCTATTGAAGGAGGAAGAGAATACCTTACAGAATATACCAGAAACTCTCTGGTCAACAGGAAAATCAGATGTAGGACTTATTCGTACAGCGGGTCCAGTTATTATTACGCCAAAGTCAGCATTTAGACCACAAAAAAGACAGTATCCCTTAAGAAAAGATGCAGAGGTAGGAATCAAACCTATTATAGCAGCTTTACTTAAGGAAGGGGTGCTGGTGGAATCTCCTGATTCACCATGTAACACACCCTTATTTCCTGTTAAGAAAGCGAACGGGGAGTGGCGTATGGTCCAAGATTTACAAGCTGTAAATCACGCAGTAATACCAAGGGCACCTATGGTGCCAGATCCACACACCCTGTTGAATGATTTAAAACCTCAACAGAAATATTTTTCTGTGGTAGACATCAGCAATGCATTCTTCTCAATACCGATACACCCTGACAGCCAGTATTGGTTTGCATTCACATTTCAGGGGAAAAGGTACACATATACGCGACTACCACAGGGGTATTATGAAAGTCCAACAATATTCTCACAAGAAATGGCAAGCAACTTGGCGGGGTTTACCCCACCAAAACGTAGTCAGATTTTGCTTTATGTTGATGATATCCTGCTGGCGTCTCCCACCCAGCAAGATTGCAAAGAAGACAACGATAGCGCTATTACAATTTTTAGCTGCTGAAGGACATAAAGTAAACAAAAATAAACTGCAGCTTTGGAAAAAACAAGTTAAATACCTAGGATATGTAATATCCAAGGAGGGTAGAACATTAGATGAGGACAGAAAAATAGCGATTTTACAAGCACCAAAACCCACTACTAAGAAGGAAATAATGTCCTTCCTGGGTACGACTAATTTTTGTCGGAGTTGGATTCTAAACTATGCCTTGGAATCTGCACCACTGACTAACCTGATTTATAAAAAGCCTATGGCAGCACAGGATTTGTTACAATGGACACCAGAAGCAGAATCTGCTTTCTGCAAACTGAAACAGTTAATAGCGTCCTCACTAGTTTTGGGATTACCAAACTATCATAAACGTTTCTTCCAAACTGTAGATTGTAAGCAAGGTTATATGACATCAGTGTTAACACAGCAGCATGGGGACAAGCAACACCCTATTGCTTATTATTCATCACAACTGGACCCAGTGGCACGGTCTTTACCTCACTGTGTACAAGCAGTAGTTGCAGCTGCAATGGCAGTACAGGCTTCGGCCTCAGTAGTGTTTTTCCACCCTCTCACATTAAAAGTGACTCATGCAGTCGCAATTATTTTACTACAAGAAAAGGTAGCATATCTTTCCCCTGCTAGGCATCTTTCCTGTATGACTATATTGTTGAGCCAACCTCACATGACAATTGAATGATGTACAACTTTGAACCCTTCTACCTTGCTCCCAACCCCTGCGGATGGCACACCACACAGCTGCCTGCAGGTGATTGAGCAAAAGACACTGCCTAGAAAAGACCTTACGGATGTTCGCTTGGATGATGCTGAGGTGACATACTAGGTGGACAGCTCATGCAAAAGGGGTCCTGCAGGACAGAACCTAGTAGGATATGCAGTAGTTTCTGACACAGACATTATAGAAGTGAAATTTTTACCACATAGTTTATCTGCACAGGCAGCAGAATTGATTGCCTTGACACGGGCATGTACCTTAGCAAAGGGTAAATGTGTGAAAATTTTTACTGACAGCCAGCATGCTTTTTCTACTGTACATGTTTTTGCGCAACAGTGGAAAAATCGAGGAATGATAACATCTACTGGCAAACCGATTAATATTGCACAGTTTATTTTAGATCTTTTAGAATCTATCCAGTTACCTCAGAAAGTAGCTATTTGTAAATGCACAGCTCATACTAAGCAACAGGATAGGATTTCAAAAGGTAATGCGAGAGTTGATACAGCTGCAAAGCAGGCAGCTTCAGAAGCGTTTCTTTTGAATGAGGAATTACAACCCTCTGAGATTTTAGACTTAGAAATGTTAAAAACAATGCAGACGCTTACTACAAAAGCTGAAAAACAAAGATGGGTAAAACAAGGAGCAATTCTCGAAAAGGGGCTGTACATCTCTAAAGAAAGGAAACCGATATTGCCATCTAATTTGTTTAGATATGCAGTTGTTGAGCCATGGGCAGAGCCATATCTCAACATGGGGGATGGTACAGCTGGTGAACCAAGTGTTCACGACGTATGGATTCACAAATTATTCTAAAAATTCTGTTTGTTATGTCACACCTGTAATAAACATCATGCACAAGGGGCATTAAAGCCCAAGCAAGGGAGTTTCCCTACACCACCGTATCCGTTTCATACTATCTGTATGGATTTCATAGAGTTGAGTAAATGTGAAAATAAGAAGTATTGTCTTGTCATTGTAGATATGTTTTCCAGATGGGTGGAAGCCTTTCTGACTAAAAATCCAGACGCTACAACAGTAGCCAAAGTCCTTGTTAAAGAAATCATCCCTAGATTCGGCATTCCGGAAAGGATCTACAGTGACAATGGCATGCACTTCGTGAATCAGACCATACAACAGCTAAGTAAATATTTTGGAATTTCTTTAAAGAATCATTGTGAGTATCACCCTCAATCAGCAGGGCTAGTAGAGAGGCATAATGGGATTTTAAAGAGTAAGCTAAGAAAGTTAATATGAGAAACACAGAGAAATTGGATGTACTGTCTGCCCCTGGCACTGTTGAGCATGAGAACTATTCCGAATGCAAAAGGATTGACTCCTTTTGAAAAGCTCTTTGGAAGGGCTTACTATATACCTCAGTGGAAATCATTCATGCCCACAGACCAAGAAGCTGATGGTACATTAGCAGAGTATATGTGTAAGTTATTAAATTCTAAACATCTATTGCAGTTAAATTCTGTTTCAGATAAAGAATGAACCAGACCGTCAGAAATGGCAGTGACCATGGAACTTGGATTTGGCTGAAGGTGGTCAAAAAGAAAAATTGGGCATCTCCAAAGTGGGAAGGTCCATATCAAGTGCTTTTGTCAACACCCACTGCAGTCAAGATCGCGAAGCATGCCTCTTGGATCCACCTGATGCACTGTAAATTAGTTAAAGACTTTGAACTAGACAAAAATCTTGTTACATGCCAAGAGAAAAATGATAGAGTCCAGAAGAAACAGGAATGCAGAACAGCCCTTTCCTCAGAAGTATTGCATAATCATCCTGTTAACTATATTTGTGACAATAATCTTTTTGTTGTGGCCTTTTCTTTTCCCAGCCACACAGACTGAACTGAATAAACGTGAAGCGTTACTCATAAACTGGCATCCAAACTTTAACACTTACCAGGCAATTAAATATGTGTATGCTGAGACTTTCAATGTTTCGAATTGCTGGATTTGCACAGCTTTGCCGATAGCATACGGGGGGGTTATAAATGACTACAGTCCCCCTAGGGGTCAATGAGACCTGAGAGAACTTGATTTATGATACCTCAACCATTACAGCACAAGATAAAATAGCATTGCACTTGTCTGTTCCACAAAAGGGAACTGTGTGTTTTTATAAAAATTATACTGTTCAGATGGGTTGGAGCAATTGCAATATGACTGTTCCTTATAGATGTTACACTAAAGGAAACAAAGTAGATCTTTATTGTAATACAAACTATGATTCATTTCTTGGATTGATGCACAAAACACTTGAAGTAAAACATAATTCTTTTCTTCATAAACAGCTGTCTATAATTGATAGAAAAACATTTCATGCAGGGTGAGTGTACATTCATAGCAAGGTTACTACTAAAGTAGAGGATTGTTATTTTGTGTGTGGCAGAAAGGCATACAAATGGTTACCTGAGAATTGGTCCAGCAGTTGTTTTTTGGGTTACCTGGTTCCGGCCATACGACACACTGCAGTTTTGCCTCATGGAAAAATTTGAAATGTCCAAGAGGTTGTCAAGAAACCTGAGAATCCTGTGGGACGAATTGATGCATGTTGGAAAGACCATCACTCTCTAGGTAAAGGACTGACACACATGGACTTGAGTGATAGCGTTATATCGTGGGCAGGCATATTACCAGCTTATGGAGCAGTGAAATCGATCTAGGAGCTGAGAAAACTGTCAAAACTTCTCAAAGTAATGAGCAATGCAACTTTTTCTGCTCTCAAATTGGTGACTGATGAACTGAATGCTATGAGAACTGTAGTGCTCCAAAACCGCATGGCTCTCGACTTCACCCTAGCGGTGAGAGGTGGTACGTGCGCTTTAATCCAAGAAGAGTGCTGTTCGTATATTCCTGACCATAAACACGAGATAGACAATCATCTTGAGGTGATTCACCAAGTGTCGGCCATGACCAAACCAGGCCCAAACCCAGTGACGGACTTTTTCCAGAAATGGTTTGGGGGGTGGGGTACCATCCTAATGAACATTCTGATTGCCATTTGTGTAGGTATGCTCCTACTGGGAGTATGTGTTTGTTGTGGTATCCCCTGCATGAAAAGACTGATTAAAGACCTTATAGACATGTCAGTTTCTGAAACCTTACATCAAAGTACTGAGTTTGAAGAACTGTTAAAAGACTGAAAATGCTTTCATAAGTTTAAACTGAATGACTCTCTTAACTGCAAATCCTGAGTGGAAGAGGTTAGGAGAAGAAAACAAACTGTTTATGCTTATTTTGAAAGTAGAATAAAAGTATTAATAGGGGGAAATGTTAGAAAAATATGTATTAATGTGTGTATTAGTAATATGCTTAGTACATTCAGAGCCTAAAAGAGTTAACACATTTATTCTATTTCATACTGCATAAATCTGTACAAACTGCAGTTGCCTTTTGACCTTGTACTGTCAGCTAAATCTTGCTTGTGCCTTGGAAATTTACTGAGAAGCAGATGATTTCTGCTTGCGTTAGGAAAATAATGAATAGAGCAATACTGCTTATATGAAACTCAGACAAGAAGTTCCGCTGTGCTATGAGAACATACACAACTGTGGAAATAACAGATAATTATGACAAAGCCTGCTTGAAAATATGAACTGCAATCAGCATTTGCTTGTATCTGTATTAGAAAAGTACCTTGAAAAGTAACAGTGTACAATAGACGCTTGTAAATGAAGTACTCGTCACCAAGGCCAGGTTGTTTTTCTAAAAAGTTTCTCACAAATCTAGTCATGTCAGCAGAAAATCTGAAGTAACATCTGCTGTAGAACAATGCTTAAAGTTGTGTTTGATTACGTCAGCTTAGAAGGCCATGTCTTGTAAAACAGTATAAGAATGAACATACTTCCTGTTAGTAGTTAGACAAATCCTTGTATTTGCATGTTTTTGTCTCCTTGCTGCAAGTAAATTAAAGTGCCTTAACTGAACCTTACGTGTATTGGTCTTTGAAGTTATTTCCTTTGACACTAGGTACACACACATACCTGTGACACACATGTCATTGCGGGCATGGTACAGGCATCATTAAACACACATCAGACAGACATACAACACACAGATGTATGCCGACACAGATGAGCATTACCTGTGTACCTTATAGTACTGTGTGACCCTACTTACAGATACCTATGCCTGTGGTATGTAATCTGTGCAGGCTACAGGAAACACACAAGACAGTGTTACCAGGGACTGTGAGCATACACCATACTGTGCTGTTTAGGCCTACAGCTTCAGGTAGTACAACAGTTCATATGTGAGCTGGAGTCACCAGCAGTACCACGTACTGAGCATACATGTATTGCTTTAGCCTACTTTGGGACACCACAGTCGTACACAAGGAACTACGTCACAACATATGCCATCCTACTATGTCTGCATCCCAATAACTGACACATCTTTCACCGGCCTCACACCTAGGACACAAACTACCATGACAGACACAACCTCACCCTAAGCTATCACACCTTTACAAACCTTGCCCACAGTCACTGTCACACTCATTCCGCCTCACATAGCAGGTATTGCACTGAGTACATGTGTGTTTGCATTGCGTCATAGGTAGGTAATACACTATTGGCCCTAGGGCTTAGATCAGCCTAGCCATATGCTACCCTGGCCTTTGACACACATGTAATGTGATTTCACTTGCTCCTGTCAACCGGATACACAGAGGTGACTCATAGGGCATATTACCTATCTCCAAAATAATCATCAGGGGTATGTATGACATCTGCTAATGAGGAGCCTTGTTTGTTCATGCTGGGTGGTTTAGTCCAGAGTATGGCATATTTGTGGATAGGAACCTGTACCTCCAGCATGTGCTGTTTAGTGAGGTGACAAGGATTAGGTCCCTAGGTCATGTAGCCCAGAGGGATTGTGAGGTGTTGTCATGGTGGTTGGCTGACTGCTGTGGGTGTGACATACCTCTGTATGTCCGGCAGTGGTAACCTCTGGGTGGCTGGTATGCAACGCACTCTAGCTGTGGTTTGTGAGTCAGTCTGCATAGGGCATGTGTTTGAGGGCAGTATTACTCTTTGTTAGGTATGTCTGTGGCCTTTCCACTTGCTGTAGCTGTCATGTGAGGTACATACCACATGGGGCATTGTGATGAGTAGAGGGGAACACCGACCTATATTTCCCTAGATGACACACCTTTTGTGATTACACGTACCATGTAGACAGATTACATTACTACTGTTGTCACTGTGATTATCAAAGTGGAGCCTACTGTCCACCTGTGTCCTGTGTACCCTTCTGACACCTTCAGTGTTAGGCAGGCTACCACATATGTGGCAGTTACTGCGTAAGGTGTTTTGGAATGGGGTATGGCATTGCGGTATCAACACTGGTGTTCAGTCCATGCCTTGGACAACAGGCACCTGTTGCAATACATATGACCCTGTGTCTCCCTCACTCTCTCTTATATATACATATATATATATATATATATATATATATATATATATATATATATATATATACACATACATACATATATACATATCTATCCATATCTATCTGTATCTATCCATATCTATCCATATCTATCCATATCCATACCATATCCATACATATCTATATATTATCCATATCTATATATATATATATATATATATATATATATATATATATATATATATATATATATATATATATATACATATATATATATATATATATATATATATATATATATATATACACACACATATATATGTATATATACACATACATGTAAACATCCATTGCTGTACATATATCTGCACATATAGGCACATATACTGCCCACCTTTCATGGTGGGGATGTCAATTATGCAAGAGTTGTGAGACATACGGTTATGTAATACTATTGCACAATGTTGTGCACAATGCATTCTGCTGTCCTCAGGCCGTATAGCTGTTGCAGGCCTCACTGCCTGTAGCTCATCCCTCAGCGTTTAACACCACATGACATATACTGGCACTGCTTGCTTTCTTCAATGCCACACACTACAACCTACATACATATGTGCACATAGCAGCCTTCAACAACATACTTATGTCCAGCCTTCACTAACAGTTGCAGTATGTCCCTTGCCCTATGCAAATGTGCATGTACATACAGATACGGACTGCTGCCACATATGGATGATTCACAGTATGTAGAGTACACTTCAGACACATCTTTCGGATGTAACCAAATACATAACTGTTGCATACCTTACCTTTGTATTCCTCACCTCCGTCTGTTGTAGGTGTTGTTTTTTTATTTTTTATTTTTTTTTTTTTTTTTTTTTTTGGTTTTGTTTCCTCTGTGTGTTGCTGTTTGTTTTCAGCGCCTGTCTCCTTTTGCCTGTTTGTGTCTGTCTGTCTCTGTCTGTCTCTATCGTTCGTGCTCTCTCTCTCTCTCTCCCAGTTGTTGCAATGATATTATTGCATGTGTGGACAGTAGATACAGTCTGCTTTTCTAGGTATCTGCACATGTGCATGTGATGGCCTCTGCACCAATTGGTGCCCACCATTTAGTAATTGTATGCAGCCTGCTGTGTGGTAATTGCAGTTCTCACTGTGATTTCAGGACACTGCTATAAAATGATAGGTTAGGTAGGAGTAGCCCTTTCAGTTTTGCAAAGTGGGACCATGCTTGTTTGCTGTGGACACTGTTGTCTCAGTCAGAAGGTTGGTATATGTCTCATATCTGAAGCTGGGTTGTAGCCAGTGAAATGCATGTTGTACTGAAACCTGACTGTTGCTTCTTCCAGTACACTCTTCTCAGTGTGTAGGTTTACATCCCCACCATGAAAGGTGGGCAGTATATGTGCCTATATGTGCAGATATATGTACAGCTGGATACATGGGAGTATGTACTTTCTTTTCCAATTAGAGAATTAACTGGCATACAACAGTAGTTATTGCAATGTATTCCTATGGCTTTCCTATTTTCCCTTTAAATTCACTCATTGTAATGCATGTTATATTTCTTTCAGCACCAAGTTATTGTATGTCTGCTGTGGTGTAGTGGTACTTCATGTAGACGGGTGAGTCCAAGGTCCCGGGTTCGAGACTGACAAGGTTTTTTATTTTGCTGCTGAGCAGTACAAGGGCCTTGTCATGCAGAGTAACTAAGGCACTTTTAAGCAGTTGTAAGCGGGTTTGCGTGGGTTTGCGCGATGCTTAGCGATGCTAAGCTAAGCTTAGCTTAGCTGATTTTATTTTAGCAATACTAAGCCAAGCTTGGCTTAGCTTATCATATCTTAGCAATGCTAAGCTAAGTGCACACATGCACACACTGGTGCAAACCCGCTTACTGCTGTTTATAAATGCTCACTCTCGCTAACCCCTGCGCTAATTTCTTTTAAAGAAAAGAAAATGGGGAGATAGGAAAGTGGTGAAAAAGGGGGTGCAAAGAGGGAAAGACAGTAGGGAAACCAGCTCGGGATGTGCAGGATGGGTGTAGGGAAGGTCCATAGCTGCCCATTTCTTTACCAGCAACAGCTGTGCATATGTATGAAATTTGGTGTGAAATTTGAAACCTTCCACCCCTGAGAGAGGGGTGAGGACAACAAAATATGTTGTACTGCCAATTAGAATTATCAGTTTACATGTCCAGTGGACATGTGTGCGAATTGGGCAGCTATGTGTGGGGCGTAATTTTTTTGAGGGAACAGATTGCCCTTTTTTTAATTTTTTTTTTCAGGTGAGAGTGGAATGTGAGGTAGAGGATGTAGGTATATTTGGGGAGGTAGGTCGGGGAGGTAAACAGACAAGTCAAACAAGACGCATACAGAGGCAGAGTTTGACACATGGGGTGGGTGAACACAATTGACGGGGAAGGTTGTTTGGAAATCGCATGCCCATGAGCCCACAGATGGTAACAGTGGAACTGAGATCCCCACCCATGGGCAGTCACCACTGCACCTTCACAGCCCCGAGTGTGGCTGTGCTGGGAGCTGAGTAGGATGGGCAGGCTCACCCGAGAGACGTGCCACTCTCGCCTCAAGCTGGCATAGAGTATCAGTGACTGAATGCTGAATCTCCCTACACACCACAGCCCAGACCCTTCGAAGGGTGACAGGTGGCCTTTCTCCGCCCACGCTTGTACGCGGGGGACGAGCCCCATCCCCTGCAGTGCTTCCACCCGAAGGTGGCACAGGACCAATGGAGGAGGGGAGCCCGAGCTGGGCACCGGAGCTGCTGGTGCCAGGTGCACTCGCCAACTGAGGAGGGACAGGTGAGTCCGCTGGGACCGGCCTTCCCATACATTCTGTGATTAGGTGTGTTTAAATACAACATAAACAACAGCATTCCAGATTAGTTGTAACAGCATGCAGTAATATTCCCATTAACCCAACACACCAAGGTTCCAACAGTTGAACAGCAAGCATAACACATGCATATATTGAACAACAGTGGATATTCCAACAGCATGTAGGGATGTTTGGTAGCAACAGGCCACCATGAATGTGGTGTTTGAACAGGGCACATGCATCAACATCAATGCAAATATTTATAAAACAATAGGACATATGTCCCAACAAATATTTAAGGTTACACATACCCATTGAGGTGTGGAATTGCATGGTTTATGCTCATATGGTAGGGTGTAGATAAAAACATTGGTTAACATCTAATAATGACCTTTTAGTCTACACTACATTCCCAGTGACTGCAAGTGTATATCCCCTACCTGTATTATTACACTTGCCACCATACATTAGGTTGTGTCATGGGTTTGGCTAGTTCAATATATGCCTGACCTATATCTGACATACTAACTGTCCAGGATGCAGGTGTTACTGCTACATATTTCTTGTTTGCATTTATATTTCTTTATCTACATATCTGGGATGTTTTCACATGACATTTTCACTTCGATTTGTACAGAACCCTGCATTTCTTAACACACACTCACATTTCTGGTGAATAATTACATGCTACACGTGTGCCAGGTTTACTTATTCATGCCAGCCAGTAACTGACTATTGTAGACTATATATGTGTTTCACAGCTACTAGCACTTCCATCACCCACTTTATATGGGACTGCATAACTCTGGGTTGCCAGCACATTTTCAAACAGTACTGTTTGTATAATGCAAGGGTACAACAACATTTCAGACTCTGTGACACAGACACACTCTGGGTTTTAGACCTTTATTAATGACATTGCACACTTCTCCACAGGCTCACTCCTTTATTTGTTTTAACGGTGTTTATGGCACACATGTTCAAGACATATTATACCTTTATTAATAGGTTAGAACAATCTTTTTTCAGGCTCACTCACTTATGTTATATGACAGTGCCTGCAGAGATATTATTCCAGACATATGTTACCTTTCTTAAAGGGTTGCTACACTCTTTTTCTGCCTCTCTGACGTTTCTATCTGGCAGTACATGCAGAAGTCTTATTCAGGCAATTCTATGGCTGTTTTATTGGATTACAACACTTTCTTTCATGCTCTCTCCCATATTTTATATAACAATACATGCAGAATAATCACTAACCTGCCTGGTGGCGCAGCCTTAGCAGCCTATCAGCATAGGCTTGCTGATTCATAGCACGGTCACCTGCAGCTGTAAAGTAAATGAAGGGATATTGAGACATACCTATCCGTTATACATACTCCATTATCAATTCTTACATACTGCATTCCATGGCTACATACTCAGTTGTGGGGCATTCTGCATCCCATGGGCCTCCTGTATCCACTGGTTCAGGTGGTCCTGCTTTTGTCTCTTCAGGCCTTCATGGTGGTGACGGACCTGCTCACCAGTCTGGGGAACGCCTGTGGCACTGGTGAGGTCACGAGCTAACCGGTTCCAAGCCTCTGCCTTGTACTCCATCCCTTGGAACTGGCCCTGCAGGAGTCTTGACTCGTGATGGTGGACAAGGAGCCAAACCATGTATTTGGACTCCTCGATGCCCCAACATTGCACTCGGAAGAGTGAACCCTCTCCTGCACCTGCCATTCTGACTGCAAATGTGAGCTACAATCAGTTATGGTGAGTATTCCCGCCTATGGGGCTTAAATATGCCACATTTCCCACACTTTTTTGTGATTGGCTGTTTTGTAAAATTCTTGGCTGACTGCAGACCTGCTTAGTAATGGTTAAACTACCATTCGTAAGTATATGAATGTTAATAGTGGCTGCTTTCTCTCTGTTGTCATGGCTTAGTGGTTCTATACTTTGATTATGATGCACAGGGTCCTGGGTTCGAACCTTGTCATTGTTTTATTTTAATACTGTCTAGACAGGCTAGGGGGTGTGGCTGCGTTTAAGCAACTTAGCTCTACGTTGCTCCCCGGTGACCTACGGTGCCCTGGTTGGCGTGGCGAGCATGTCCGTGCAAACACATTGTGCTGGGTAAAGTGCTTTTAAACTTTGGCAACTCTATTGCGCTGGGCAAAGTGCTATTAAACTATGGGCAACTCTGTTTAGCTGGGTAAAGCGCTATTTAACTATGGGCACCTCTGTTTAGCTGGGTAAAGTGCTATTAAACTATGGGCACCTGTGTTTAGCTGGGTAAAGTGCTATTACACTATGGGCACCTGTGTTTCGCTGGGTAAAGCTTTGCTTAACAGCAGCCTATTATATATATGGGTCCTTTAAAAATATATATTTTGTTCACTGATACATTGGCCATGTCACTGCTTTTAATAAAATTTTGTTCATATATGTCTGGTATTATTTCAAATACTGATTTAAAACATAAATTAGAAGGGGAGTGGTGGGACTCGAACCATGAATGCCTTCTCTTTGTGCATATGCTCTACCATTACACTACTGCAATATGGTGTGACTTGTATAAACATTCTTTCTTATGCTCTTCCATGTCGGAATTGCTTACTATGGCTAAGCAATGAGCACACCCACATACACACATGCAAATACGGGCAGCTGTATCGTGGATTTAAAAAAAAATAAATAAATATTTTACTTTTTATAACTGTGATGGGGGTTTACAGTGTCAGGGAGTGTGGTGTTGGGTGCAAGTACATTTGAGCGAACTCGCTCTTGTGTGTTGACATTTTGCTTTTACTACACTTGCAGGGGCATGGACATTTAGACTGCTCGGCAGTCGGACACGCCCCCTGTTTTCATACTCGGTCCGTGTAAGAGTTATGGTTGAGTCAGCATGCCCTCATGAATATTCATGGCACGCTGACGTCATACCGTTTAACTGCAGCCTCCGAGTAAGACTTATTAAGTCTTACACAGAGGATTCGTGAATCTGGGGGAAAATCTAAACAAGTATGGGTTCATAGGTTCATAGGTAGGAACTATGCTATTGGCCCTAGGGCCTATATAAGCCTAGCCAAATGGTACCCTGGCTTTTGCCACCCAAGAAAATTATTTTCCTGTGCCCCTGTCAAGCAGAGCCACAGAAGTGATCCCCGGGGTGAATTTCCTATCTCCCATCCAATCATTAAGATTTTTCTTGAAGAGTGCTAATGAGGAGCTTTGTTTGATATAAATAGGTAGTTTATTCCGGAGTATGGGAAGTCTCTGGGACAGGAATCTATCCCTCCAGCATGTTCTGTTTATTGTGGTGACAAGGTTTAGGTCCCTAGAGCGTGTAGCTTGGAGGGATTGGGATTTCTTTACGTAGAGCATGTCCAACAGCTCTTGTACTTTTAAATTCTTCCAGATTCTCCTCCAATCATTCATGCACTTATCAGGTCCCAAGAAAGACCAAAGTTCCTGCAGTTCCCATATATTTTAGAAAAAAGAAAAAGAAAAAAACAGGTACTACACAGTACTTAGCTTCACATCAAAAGAAAAAACATATCCCATAGACCACCATCAATATTACCCATAGACTTAACAACCTCTAGCCTCCTTCATGTTTTCACTGTTTGCATTCATGTAAAGAAAATATGAATATATATATATATATATATATATATATATATATATATATATATATATATATATATATATATGCATGTATATGTGTATATGCATATATAAAATGTATACATATGTGTATGTGTGTGAATAAATAAGCGTGTGCAGGTGTGTGTGTGTGTGTGTGTGTGTGTGTGTGTGTGTGTGTGTGTGTGTGTGTGTGTATATCTATATATATATATATATATATATATATATATATATATATATATATATATTATATATATGTATATATATATATATATCTACACACACACACACACACACACACACACACACACACACACACACACACACACACACACACATCCATACATGCACATCTTTAAAATAACTTCAAATCAGTGATGATTGTCTTACATGTACCAAACAGTGTAGAACTAATTTATAGGTTCATAGGTAGGTAATAGGCTATTGGCCCTAGGGCCTATACAAGCCTAGCCAAATGGTACCATGGCTTTCGCCACCCAAGAAAATTATTTTCCTGTGCCCTTGTCGAGCAGAGCCACAGAAGTGATCCCCGGGGTGAATTTCCTATCTACCATCCAATCATCAAGATTTTTCTTCAAGAGTGCTAATGAGGAGCTTTGTTTGATATATTTAGGTAGTTTGTTCCAGAGTATGGGAAGTCTCTGGGACAGGAATCTATCCCTCCAGCATGTCCTATTTATTGTGGTGACAAGGTTTAGGTACCTAGAGCATGTAGCTCAGAGGGATTGGGATTTCTTTAAGTGGAGCATGTCCAACAGCTTTGGGTTTGACATAGCTTTGTATGTTAGGCAGCGATCGCCTCTGAGTAGGCGATATGCGATGGAGTAAAGCTGGAGTTTTTTGAGACGGTCTGCGTAGGCCGGTAATCCTCTTTGTGGGGTATTTATGTGGCCTTTCCAGTTGTTGTAGATGTCTTGTGAGGTACATACCAGAAGGGGTGTTGTACTCTATAATGGGGCTGATGAGTGATGAGTAGAGGGGAACAATGACCTCTTTTTTCCTGGATGAGTAACCTTTTGTGATGAGGTGTACCATGTAGAAGGATTTCCTGACTACTGTGGCAATGTGATTATCAAAGGAGAGACTACTGTCCACCTGTGTCCCAAGGTCTCTTATCACACTTTTGGTGTTAAATAGACTACTGCCTATGTGGTAGTTCATGGGTACAGAGTTTTTACCAAAAGGAATGACAATGCACTTTTTGGCATTGAGCTTGAGGCCATGGCTTTGACACCAGGCATCTGTCTTAGTTTGGCCCTTTTGTAGGATGTCCACATCGTTAGGAGTTTTGATTATGGCTCCTAGTTTGCAGTCATCTGCGAACTTTGTTAGCCAAAGTCCTTTCTGTGTTGGCCTGTACTTCAGAGAAGTAGATAACAAACAGGAGAGGACCTAGGACTAAACCATGCAGTACTCCACTTGTCACTGGTCTGAAGTTGGATTTAGAGACTGCTACATTCACAGTGTGGGTTCTGTCAGTGAGCCAGTTGGTAACCCATCTTGTGACACAGGGATTTATACCTAGCTTAGTGAGTTTGTCTATAATTCTAGAGTGGGGAATGGTGTTGAAAGCCTTGGCGAGATCTAGATAGGCTGTGTGAACCACCTTACCCTCATCTATGGCTTTGGTGACCGCTTCAAAGAAGTCTATCAGATTTAGGAGACATGATCTGCCTTTTACAAACCCGAACTGGGTAGGGTCTGGAGTTTGGAGATTACCAATGTCATTGTTTATAAGTTCCATGATGATACACTCCATAGCCTTGCAAACCAGGCTCATCAGGCTAATGGGGTGGTAGTTCCCAGGGTCCGTGGTGGCTCCCCATTTGTAGAGTGAGATAACCGTTGCTGTGCACCATTCAGTGGGCACAAAGCCTGAGGTGAGGCTATGATTGAACATGGTACTTAGGTGGGGTGTCAGTTCATTCTGTAGTTTATGTAGAATGCAGCCTGGGATGTTGTCAGGTCCCATGGATGTTGTGTTCTTGGCTTTGGAGAGTGTGTTTTTTACCTGAGCAGCCATGATTACAGGTACTTTGCAGTCTTCTGGTATAGAGATGGACCCTTTAGGGGATGAGAGAGGGGTAAAGTTAGCACTGAACCTATCTGCCAGGATGTTGGCAATATCAGTTGGTTCTGTATATTTAGTGCCATTGTGCTGTAACTCAGAGCAGATCTGAGTGTTGCCATTGAGATTCTTGACATGGCTATAGAATGCCTTGTGGTTGTCTTTAGAATCAGTGGCGATTTTATTTTTGTAACTAGCTTTGGAGGATTTTATGAGGGATGTCAGTTTCTTATTGAGGCTGACCACAGAGTTCCTCCAATCATGGGATTTTACGCTTTTTTGCAACAGTTTCTTTCCTCTGTTGTAGAGTTTGTTTATGGCAGGGGACCACCAGATTTGCTTCCATTTTTTGGAGGATAGCATCTTGGTTCTGTTAGGGATTGCACGATCCATGCAGTCATGTAAGTGCTTATAAAGTGCAATTGTATAGGATTCAGCAGTCATATCTCTATTGTCCATCAGCATGGGTGTCGTGAAGTTTGCCCCTTCTGTCTTAAGAAGCGTGAAGTTGGCTTTGGAGAAATTTTTTACAGTGGTTTCCCTAATTGGGGGGGGGGGGGTGGAGGTGGGATGTGGATGTCTAGAGTGATTTGCTTGTGGTCGGATCTGACCAACGAGGAATTGACCTCTGGTGTGGAACACCGGTTGCCCATGTTGTTAACGACCAGGTCTAGGATATTGCTGCCCCTGGTGGGGGTGTGGATAAGTTGATCCAAGGCATTGGAATTTATGAATTCCAGAAAACGTTGAGCACAAGTGTTGGTACATGAGTAGTTTTCCCAGTTAATGGTGGGGTAGTTGAAATCGCCCATTATTAGGATGTTAGGTTGTACCCTAATATTTTACAGTGTATCAAGAAATGAGGAGTGGGAATCCTGGGGCATGGTGGGGGATCTGTAGCAAGCTACAATTTGCATTGCGGACTTGCCCAGAGTTAGTTACACTTGGATAATCTCAGCTGCATTATGCTGAGCAACTAGCCTGGATATCCTTAATGAATATGGACACGCCTCCACCTTTAGTGCTTCAGTTCAGGTTAGGTGGCCGAAAGGTGTAGTATGAATTATAGCCTGGTAATGCAGGGGTGCTCTCTGGAACCTTGAACCAGGTCTCTGTCACTGCACAGATGTCGATGTTCTCCATTTTAAGGAGTGCGTCGAGTGAGTGCATTTTGTGGTTTAGACTTCTAGCATTAAGTAGCATTACCCTCAGATTTTGTTTGCTTGTACCTGTTATGGTAGTGAATTTATCATTTAAATCTTGCCTAAAAAAGGCATTATGGGGGTGGCAAGAGCATTAGCATGTATCCGGAATCCCAAGGGAGACAGGTGCAGGCCATCTCTAGCAAAGCATCGTGGTTTGTCGATCATGTCATCCCAGGCAAACAGATGCTGGATCCCCTTAGAATGACACCAGAAGCTTAGCCAATTGTTGAAGTCAATCATTTTGTCCTTGTACTGTGGTATCATTCTGGGTGATGGCAGGATGTTACTCAGGGCTAGTGTCATACCTGCCTGGGTTACAAGATCAGAAAGCTCCTCCATGTCTCTTTTCATGTAGTCCAGGGAGGTACATCTCAGGTCATTCACACCAACATGGACAATGACAGAGTCATATTTGTACTTGCTGTGGAGTGACCTGAGGACATGAGTTATGTGGTGGATCCTGGCACCTGACAGGCAGCTGACATTCACTTTTTCCTTGTTTAGCCCTGTGAGTGGAACATCAGTGTGCCTGACTATAGAGTCACCTATGACTAGAGTGTTGGGTACGTTGTTATGCCTTATGGGCTGTGGTTGAGTGGCACACTGAGTTTGTGGGCTATGTGTCATTTGGGTTGTGTTGGGGGTGGGGAGGTTGCTTGCGTTTCTGCTTTGGAGGTCCCTGTTGCTTGGGTAGATTTTTTTGAGAGCCTCCATGAATGTAGGTGTGTGTTTTGTGTTTCTATGTGTGTGTTGTGGTGGTGTAGGTTTTGAGGGACTATGTGATGAGTGTGGTGTGGTGCAAGTGTTTGCCTTCTCCTCTTGACTGTCTAGTTCAGTCTTGGGTGAAGAGAGCTTTGCTTCCAGTTTGGTTATATAAGTGCATCTCTCACAGGTTGTAGTGTTGGGTGGTAGGAGGAGAGTGTTGTCTGTGTACATGAGGCAATTGCTGCATTGCCCCAAGATGCCCAGATTCATCAGGTAGACAGGAGAAAACACCGGGAGCTAACCCTTAGACATGTCTGGATAGTTGCTTATTTATTAAGTACTAAAAACTTTTTTCCTCTAGACAAGTGTGGAAAGTTGAGAGCTGTAGTAATTTGTAGCTTATTTAGTGCTTACAATGAGTTTTGAACAAGTGCTGAGCTCAAAGAAACAGATTTGAGTACTGAAACTAGAAAACTGGCTAGTTATAAAAAACAAAATTAAGCTAGAAGGCTTCCCTCTAACACAGAAAGGCTTGGGGGCTTAGAAGCTTACAAACAGTCCTGGATACAGCAAATCTGTATCTGGACTAGACAACTTATAGGAAAGGCAGGAAACAAGCTTAGAATTTTTTTTTTGTAAAGTGGAAAGGGGAAAGGAGGAGCAGAAGCTAACTGGGGTGGCCTTCTCAAATGTTCTCCCCAGAATAGGTAGAATGACACTAGACTGGTTGGAGTGTCCCAGATCAAATTTACAGTAGGGGAGGGCAAGTGCAAAGCCACCAAGTATAAAAAGAGGATACCAAGAAGGAGAGAGGGTAGGAAACAAAAATCAGAACAAACAAACCCAACCAGATGCTTAACAATTGTAGAAAATTTTACTTAATACCTCACACACAGTGAGTTAAATAAAAGTGCTATAAATAACTCAGAAATAAGCAAAAAACAGGATACTTAATGTTATATATCACAGATTAGTTAGCTCAGATCCCTTCCTGCGACTTCCTCCGATTAGCTCAGTGTGAAATGGCAGAAACAGTCACAAGTTAACTTCTTAAGTAACAAAGCTGAAACCTGAAATGACTTTAAAAAAAGCTTGAAAGAACCAATGAGGTGCTTGCTCCCAGGCGTAGTCCAGGCAACCCCAGTCAACTAATGACCACAAACAATTCACTCCCACTGAAATGCTATACTGCCTCTGGCTAAGCTATGATGGCCTGGGACATGTGCTCAGACACACAGCCTCTACTAACAAACAACTAGGCCCAAAACACAAGCCTGAATATGGACAATGCTACACTACCAACACTACTTAGGTAGAAAAAACTGCAGAAATGTTTAAACAGATAAAGGATCAAGGAGACTCTATAGAATGCTTTTAAATGCAAACAAGTTATATGATACACTCCTAGCAGGAAATCAGAACAAACAAACCCAACCAGATGCTTAACAATTGTAGAAAATTCTACTTAATACCTCAAACACACAGTGAGTAAAATAAAAGTGCTATAAATAACTCCGAACAAAGTAAAAAACAGGATACTTAATGTTATATATCACAGATTAGTTAGCTCAGAGCCCTTCCTCCGACATTCTCCGATTAGCTCAGTGTGAAATGACCTATGATAGACCACCATGGGACATACTGACTGTAACCTGACTGCTCCTTTGTGGAGCAAAACTGTTTACATATGATTTTTGTAAATATATCTATAATCTGTTGTGTCAGAATAAATTTTAGAATCTACCCACAGTTTATTAATGTGAATGTCTTTAGTCCTAACCCATCTTATGCATCTATGACATGATTTCCTATTATTCTGAATATTTTTATATAAATTTTCTTCAGTTTTTCTTGATCTTGCCTCATGCTATGGTTAATTTGTCTATCCAGCTTGTTTATTACAGTTTTTCAAAGTCATAGTTTAACCTCTTTTCTTTCTTATATCTTTTGTCTCTCACTTTAATCAAGTATCCTACATATCCACTGCTTTTCTTTACTGTGCATGCAGGCAAACAAATGGGGGGGGGGGTTCTGATTAATTTGTGAATGAAAGCAACTTGTCAAATTCATTTGCACAGTTTACATTCTGGCATTAAGGGCTAAGGTGAAATTGCGTGAATATTTACTATCTGCCCAATCTTTATTTAAATTAATTTGAAACGGTCCCTATTTTCACAGAATGACCTTGTCTTTCCATAATATTTTGGTCAGTTGCTGTCAGTAATTCTTTATCAGGACAATATATTTTATTAAAACATTGCCTTCTGCTCTACTGTATATGCACATTCTGTCTGTTTCCTTTACATGTCCGGAATGCAGCATAGCTGATGCTGAAGGCCTTAGTGCACTTCTCAGGCTGGCTGTCTAGCTATGGATATTTCTAGCACTATAATTATAATTCTGTTGTTAACAATACCCGTGTTCCAAATGTAGCCATGTATACAGTTTGTTAAAGAGATAACTTATATTATCAGTAGCTGTGTTCTACATTACACATACTGAGATTCAAGTAGATTTAAATGCAGAGTATGAAGCTATATTATATGTGCTTGTAGGAATCAGACTAACTAATGACATAATACAGCACAAGAGCAGCACAGGATAGCTCAAAGTACTGGCAAAATGAAATTGATTAAAAACATTGTATTCTAGCCTAGACTACTATGTTGCATGGGGAAGCCGAGTTCAAGGCTTACCTTTTAGTTACTTTCTTGATGGTTGGATAAACTGAAACTTTTTAATATTGTCAGAACTCATTACTTTGTAAACAATATATTAGTTTATCCACTAGATGTCAGGACACTACTAATTAAACATAGTCTATGAAACAAAAAATGGAAGCTTTTCATTGTTGTTTTTGTATTAGCATATCTGTACAAAATATTGTATAATGAGCATGTCTAGACAGATATAGTTTTATATATATAGCACGTGTGTGTGTGTGTGTGTGTGTGTGTGTGTGTGTGTGTGTGTGTGTGTGTGTGTGTGTAAGAGCAGATGATGGACCCAGACAACAGAATGACTTGTATTCCATTCAACAATCATTTTTACAAAATGCTGCAATGTATTAGGTAAAGTTTTATGCCCTACTAATACTGAACATGCTAAAATAAGTTTGACTTACAACCGAGACAGTCTTAACTAAACTGAACAAAAATGTGGTTTAAATCCTGGTTTGTTAACTACTGTATCAGCCAATATGGCATTACCAAGGATACTCACTTAATCTGATACATTAACCTTTCTTGTCTAATATTTTAGCAAATTATTTATTGACATTAAATTAACTTCAGCTTTAACTGTCTATATATGACTTTTATTTCTGTTAACTGCTCCCTTTTTCTTCATAAAGTTTCATTTCTACTGACCCTTTTCAGTAGCTTGTTACCCTGATGCATGCACTCTTTTCTTCAGCTTACTCTCAGTACCTTCTTGACCCCTCCACTCCTTGGAAATGTACCTCTTTCTTGACTTATTCTGCCTATTTTGCATATACTATATACATTTCTTTTTTGTCACCTCCTGTCTCCTCCTTTCTAATTTATTTTGTTTTCTGTCCAGTCTCCATTTCCTGCCCACACCCACATAGTTATCAGTTCATGTTTTCTCTTGCATGATTTTGTTCTTTTTCTTATCTATTTCATACAGAGTGCAAGAATAAGATAAGATTCTTCTTTTGCTTTTATAAGTCTGACTTTGGGATTTGCCATACTTAAATCTATGCGCTGTATATCTGCTATTTATCTCACTTACAGCTGCATCTTAACAACTAGGTAAAATTGCTATAGTATTAGAGGTTCTCCAGGTTATATACTCCACTTTGATGCTAAAAGGTTAGACGTCTATAGATTCCATACTTATACAAGGTGCTTGGACTTAGGCTATACATCAGACATTATAATGTAACACTAAAAGGCTGCTGCACTCTTATAATGCTGTCCTTCAGATGAGAGAATAAACTGAGGTTCCTTCTTCAACAGACATCTGTAACTTATGTGGAAAATAAAAAAAAGACTCATAGCACTTAATGAAAAGTCCCCCCACCTGCTTGTGTCTTTGTCCACCTTCCCAGTCCAAATGGAATGGCCAAAGGTACCTGAAAAAGTATCCCACTAATGACTTTACTGGAGTGGACTGCCTTGGCAAGTAATATTGATGTGTAACAGGTGATGTAACTTCACTTCATTTGATAGTTATGTAAGCCAGACTACTTTAAAATATTTTCTTAACACACTTGCTGATACTGCAAATCCTTTGCTCATAATTGCTGTTTGTACTTCAGAAATTGTAGGTAAAAATCATGAACTAGTAACAAGCAGAGAGCACTCCTGCCTTACCAGGCCATACCTCATTCCACAACTTCCAACCCCAAAATGAGGTTGGGAAGACTAAGGGTGGTTCAGTCTCTATCTTCATTAAGGATAGGCACACCTCCAGACTGGTTTGCCAGCACGACACACTGGAACTACTCCAGGTACAACTGATAGTTGGCAAGACATCCATTCAAGTGATAGCTAGCTATAGACGCCCCTTCACTTAGGATACCTACTTCTCCTACCTGGACCTACTTGACTTCATCAAGGTACCCCTAACACCCTGATCCTTGGTGACTTCAATTACCCCATCATAGACAGGGTGAACTATTCCTACACTAATGCACTCACCCAACAATTCCTTGACTTCATCAGTTCTAATGCACTAGACCAGCTTGTCTTGTCCCCCACAAGAGGCAACAGCATTCTGGACTTGGTTCTCACCAACATGGGTGACCGCTGCACCACTCCCATAGTATGTTCTTCCCTGGTGAGATCAGATCATCAGTCTGTCTCATTCAAAGTTTCTATCCCAACCAACTCCACCCCCAACTGTAACCAGGCTAAAAAACTTCGCAAAAGCTGACTATAACCTCTTAAGGGAGGCTATCAATAGATTCACACCACGGCCCCCCTCAAAAGATGCAGACAACTATGCTGACCAGTTACACCAATGTGGTATTCAAGCACCTGTACAACTGCATGGACTCAGCCATACCCAACAGAACTAAATCCTGCACCTCAAAGAAACACACATCTCTCTGGTGGACATCGACTATCAATACACTTTACAACAAAAGGAAGTAACTGTTGTCCTAGGGTAAAAAGGAACAAATTCCAAATTGGAAAAATTCCCTCCTCAGCCACACCAAGCAAATTAGATCACTAGTGAAAACCTCCACAGCCAACTATGAATTGAAACTAGCCTATGAAACAAAGGGAAACCAGAAAGTCTTCTTCAGTAACATTAGGAACCTCCATGGTAAAGCCCAGGTTTGTTCCAAATTAGTACTTGACAGTATCACTTACACTGATACTGTTGGCCTAGCCAACTGGCTAGCAGATAGTTTCAGAGCAAACTTCACCCCTCTGTCCCCCCAAAGACCCATTTGACATCCCCAATACTTGTCCAGTACTTCACATCTCCATAGACCAAGTGTTAAAGGCCCCATCCAAGGCAAAGAACACAGCTTCCATGGGACCTGATAGTATCCCAGGCTGTATTCTGCACCATCTCCAGCAAGAACTAGCTTTGCCATTGAACACCCTATTTAACCACAGCCTAAGCAAAGGCTTCATTTCAGCAGCGTGAAGAACTGCCATTGTCATCCCCTTGCACAAAGGTGGTGCCACTACTGACCCTGGAAACTATTGCCCCATTAGCTTGATAAGTCTGATTTGTAAAGCCATGGCACATATCATTATGAATCTCATAAACAAGGGCATAGGCAATCTTCAAGCACTTGACCCCACCCAGTTCGGATTCGTCAAGGGCAGATCTTGCCTGTTGAATCTGATTGACTTCTTTGAGACTGTCATCAAGGCAATGGATGAGGGAAAGTCAGTACATACAGCTTACCTTGACTTTGTCAAAGACTTGGACACAATCCTCCACTCGAGCATCATCAAAAAGCTAATACAACTTGGTGTAAATTCCTGTCTCATCAGGTGGGTTCCCAACTGGCTCACCAATAGGACCCACAAGGTCAAAATTGATGCCTCCACCTCCAACAGCAGACTTGTCACTAGTGGTGTTCCTCAGGGATCTGTCCTAGGACCCTACTGTTTGGCATCTACTTCTCAGAAGTCCAGGCAAAGACAAAAGGCCTGTGACTGACTAAGTTTGCAGATGACTGTAAGTTGGGTGCTGTCATTGACTCCCCAAATGATGTTAACATACTGCAAGAGGGTCTCACAGCAACAAATGACTGGTGCCAAAGTCATAGCCTTAAGTTAAATGCAAAAAAATGTATTATTATCATACCATTTGGCAAAACATAGCCCCTATTGATTACTACATCAACTGCAACCCCCTAAGCACATAACTTATGGTGAGAGACCTGGGTACTGAGGCTGACAACAATCTCAGATTCGACCATCATGTAGCGGCAGTGGTCAGAAAAGCCTTTTACTTGGTTTATCCCATAAGTAAAGGGATTAGATCCAGTAAAAAGGAGGTTAGTACCTCTCTGTACTCCTCACTCTTTAGGCCAATTATTAAGTATAATGTCCCATTTGGTATGTACCTCTCCAAACATCTGCACCAACTGGAAAGGCCACAGAAATACCTCACAAAGGGAATCCATGGCCTCCAATACCTGTCCTATGTGGACAAGCTCAAATCACTATCACTCTAATTGATATTGCACAGATTGTTCAGGGGTGATCTATGTCTCACCTACAAGGCAATATCGGACCCTGCCCTACTAGAGATGCTCCATTTCCCTAAGTCTAACTCCTCACGCATTACCCACTCAAAAAGCCTAAATCTAATATGTGACATCAACAAAACCTGTTGGAGAGGCAGCTTTGTCTCCCAAAGTTTGCCCCGTCTCTGGAATAGACTTCCCATACATGTCAAACAGAGGACCTCACTGATGCTCTTCAAGCGCAAACTTGATGAGTGGATGGGAAACCATAAAATTGTCCCAGGGATTCTACCTGTGTCCTTCATTAACAGGGGTGACAGGTAGTGACTGAGGCTTCTGTTTTGGGGATAAACTCTTGGCTATGCTTGCAAGGGCCCCAGAGCCATTAGCCTAGTAACCTCCTATGATCCTATAAACAACCCAAACTAGAATCAGACAGACATGTAGCCAGCTGACATGTGCCCTGTAATCTTACTCTTATATCAAAGGACTACAGATTTTAGACCCAGATGAGCAAAGTCAGATACAAAGATACTCTGTGGCAACTGCAAACTTGCACCCTAAAATTTGCAGTACTGCCTCTTCAAAAAGGTTCAAGAAGTCCCTATACAGTGAATTAAGCTGGAGCACATACAGATCATGTGACTTAATTAAAATGTTCATATGTGTATTACATTTTACACCAGTTCCTCCAAATGGACAGACACCAAATCAGTTTAGCTGCCAAAACTAGCCTAATCAGATACTCTTTATCCCTAAAACTTGTAAACTACATGCTACTAGAACAAAGACATGCCTCCTCCATATTAGTTGTGAGGCAAAAGAATAGTTGACACATTCAACAGACATCATGCTTATGCCATTTGTTACAATACTGATCCATTTCAAGATGAAACATACCATATTCATTTTATCAGTATCAACAGGCAAGCCATATGTACAAATATTGCTTCAGCAGGCTGGGTTCTATCATATTACAGCCTCTCTGGAGGCTTATTGATATACTGCAAGAGAAAATCCACTTGATTCTTGCCATTTTCCCATCCATGTCACAGGAATTCTATAAATTACAGCTTATTACATTTCTGCTGTATTTACTTATTCCAACTATACCAGTGCTGTGGAGCCTACATGAGGAGAAACAATTGCACCTAGAAGGTCTCTTTCTTCTGGTGAGGTGATCTGCAGTGAAACTTAACTCTTTTTTTCAGCTGGAAGTTTAAATTTCTATGATTCCGCACTACCATTCAGTAATCCCCGGGATTCATGAAGCCCAGCGCAAGGACGGAGGTAGACTTGCGCTGACAGCGCGGTGTGAAGATGGCACAGTAGTGCCAAATGCATATTAATGAAGGTGCGCTGCCACCACAGCCACGTGCACAGGAAAGGAGCGCGAGTGCATAGGGTGTGTTGAAGTGCCGCACGGAGGCATGGAAATGGCAGCTGTTGACGTGCAACCTAAAATGCTTGCATATAACAAGTTCTAGATAGTAATCACATCTGTCAGTGTCCGTGGATACTGAAACATATGCAAAGCATGCAAGAAAGTTCCTGCGAACACAAAGTGAAGAAGCAAACACAAATGCACGGTAGGGAATAATGGGTCCCTATCCCGCAAACAAATGACATGGAAGACCGTGTGGCCGTAGTCCAATGCAGTGTGGATAGCTATACCAAGTGGAAGTGAAACGCATCATATGTTAGCGAGCCGCCAGTAGGTATGTCCAGCCCAATGGTGAGGGTCACCAGCTGACCCATAATGTGAGGGAGGGTACACAGCTGGGCAGATGTGTCCATAACAAAATATACGATAAATGTAAATATCTAGCAACCGTATGTCCGAATCATATCCCACAAGGCATGTAATAGTAACATACAAAAGGTATGTCCGTATTTCACATAGAATAAGCATGCAAATGAAACAGAAGGAGCATATAAACAGCTACAACAATAAGGAAACATGTAGGGTGAAAGGAACAGTATTATCCGTACCATCGACTGTGGGGACGTGTTGTCCAGTACAGTCGGATATGTGTACGGAATATATCCCATCCTGGATATAGGAAAAGGTGGCATCCTACCAATGAGTAGAATAGGCTGCCAAATTCTGGAAATCAGCAGTACAAGCCGAACTTGTCAGGATGTGTCACAGTTAGTAGTACCCGGGTATACCAACCATGTAATGAAAGTTAAGTATGGGCGTGTACCTATGTGCGTGAGGTATAGCATGTGGAAAGCAAACATGGCAGGGTAGTCCACACAACCATACAGGTGCCTGGCACATGTAGGGTATTAAATGTATTACTCTGACCGTGTCATGGGCCAACAACCAAAGCAGTGATGTATGGGGTGTGAGGAATCTGTATGTGTGGGGTGATGGGTAATGGTACAATCCTCCAAGGTGATACTGTGTTGTATGCAGAAGAGATGAACCGGAGGTGTATGAAGGAGCAGTGGGTGAAGCTGAAAAAAACACAAACACATGTATAAACAGCTGCAATACAAGCAGGCAGGCCATACTGTAGAACACAATCCCACAAACATATGAATATTGAAAGGTGCGAGACAAATGTATAGACATGTCACCGGCACGTACCCACAGATTGGTCCTGATGGAACTGGCCATAACAAATGCAACACACCTGGATGCATAATGGACTACCCAGCATCCCCTCCACATCACACAACCCGCTCCCGTACCTGAACGTCCACCAAATCCAGCCATACTTGGCCTACTGGTTTGGTGCAGACACAGATACACATAGTGACCAGTACGCATATGTAGTGGGTAGTGTCACCATAGGCAGTTGCAGGATTGCACACTATGTATCCCTTGCATGTAAAATCCCCAGCACATTTTCGTAACGCCAAAAAGATGTTCATTATTTCTCTTGTTGTGGATAAGTCCAATTTTTGGATATCCCTCATGGGATACGTAACCTGTGTAAACATTAGAATGGAAGATACGAAGTCCAGTCCAGCAGATATCTGGACACAAGTTGGAATGTTCATTAGAGGTGCACAACACAGTCCAGCCCTAAGTGGTCATGCATACCCTACTACCCAGGATCAAACACCTGCCCGTGACGCACGTGTCCCGAAATGAATAAGCGGGAGAATATATTGCACACATTCACATAGTGGCACATGGTATAAGGGTGATGAAGGCACTGATGTAAACAGGATACCCCTGATCCACTGTGTGAGGGACAATTAATGTGTGTGTAGGTGTGACCTGACCAACAATGGTACAATGCCAAATGTCTTGTGACCATAGGGAATAACTATGCACCATACTGCATGTAACAGCTGCCTAAAGCGGTCACGTCAGGATAGAATAAATGTAATTCGTACAAGAAACAGGCAAACAACAAAAGTGCCAAAAGTATAAGGCTTACAGCTAGGAAACAAATGACTGTGCTAAACCTGCAGTGACCATGGTGTTGGCCCAAACAATCTGGTGTCCGCAGTAGGGTTGTCATCTGTCCCGCTTTGCGAGAGATAGTCCATCGTTGGACAGTTGTGTCCTGACAAAAGACATTTCAAATGGCAAATGTCCTGGGATTGTAGGACATAAGTACGTCCCATATGTTATGTAATAGTAGCAGAAAATAATTATTGCAGTATCTACAATACCTAAATGTTACAAAAAACAGAATAAGCAAATAAACTGCTACAACAATAGGCTTTTATGTAGGCAAATAAGTAAAGTTCTATCCGTTGTACTGACCGTGGGTATGTGTCGGCTTGTAAAACCTGGTCTACTCTGAAAATGTCTGATCTTGGCCATGTGAAAAGGTGCCAACCCTAGTCACCGGAATACAGCACAACCCATACATATGACAATGTCAACGATACCAATGGTCAGAGCATTCGCACAATAACTGGCCAGACCGTTAAACTCACAAAGTCGGTGCCCTTTGGGGGAAAGGTGTTGAATGAGAATGACTATTCACAACAATGAAGAGTACTAGATGCATTTAACTGCAGACAATTAGTAGTATTACGAATCTGTCAACTTGTTCCAAGTTAATAGTACTAATATGGTAGAAGTGTCCGTGATTGTCCCTGAGTTGTCATAGCCTTGTCCCTGTCACTGTAGACACGAGTCCCCGAGTATCAGAGAAGTCTGTACACAGAAGTACACCAACCAACTGTCCCAACTGTTGACTAGACTATTGCATACCTGTAGTGATTTCATAACAGATGTCCAGAATAATATTCATTGTATGTATAAATTAATAAAATAGTCAAATGGGAATGGGAATGGGGTGTGCTCATACCCCAGCTGCGCTTGCAGTAAGTATTTGTCACGACTGCTGTAGAGGGGTGCCAGGTAGGCGGACCATGGGTATGCATTAATGGGCTTAAGTGTGCAGGTGCTGGTTGGCAGAGATGTAGTAGGCCCGCCCAGTAGAAGTCATTAATATTCCTATGTGGGCATAGCATACGCCTACACCTCTCAAACCTGAAGAGCGCATCTACCGGATAGTTTGTAAACCATCGGGGAATACATTAGAGACTTACACAGTGCCGTGTACCCAAGTAGCATGGATGTCCATAGTTATGTATCAGAATGTAACAGAGTACAAAGAAACACTGCCAGAACTACTGATATTAGGTGAACAGGTGGCAGAATACAGATAATGACAGATGACAACATGTATGAGTCATAAGCAGCACATACCTCGACAAACGTGAATGAATACATATGTTCTGTGACTGTGAATGTGTCTGGTTAATAGAACCAATCATCTAAATGTCTCCTGCAGGGTGTTATGCATTGTTCCTGATACGGTGTTCAGTCACACCCATTGGTATGTGAGTTCTGCTACTGACGGAAAGTGCATAAGTTGCTGACCACTTCAGGTAGATGATAGCATAATAGAAGAAGTTAAACACCCATACGCCTGCGAGGGACACACCCGTCTGGGCAGTTGTGTCTTGCAAAATGACAGTTATGGCACATGGCCTGTGCATACCTCTCAACTGTCCCTGATTTCCACGGACGTCCCTGATTTCGTCTCACATTTTAACTCTGTCCCTCTTAATCCCTCCTAAAACTAGTGACTTTTGGAGGAAAGGTGGTGAATTATACTGAATGAATAATTACAATAATTAAAAGTTACAAACTTCTTTTACTTCAGAAAATGTGTATTAATTCATATGCTCAGATTCTGTCAATGTATCAAGTAAATAGCACTAATATTGTAAAAGTGTCCCTGATTGTCCCTGTTTGTTCCTGACTTGTCCCTGATTCTGTTGAAATTTGTCCCCAATTGGTTGAGAGGTCTGGGCCTGTGAGTTCAGGAATGGAGGCTATATAGTGTGCGTAGTGGTGTCAGACATCAATTTGTTGTATCAGTAACAGCTACATGTAATAGGAAACAGTATCATCAATTATAATGTTACATGAATAACCTTAACGTATGCAAACCGTGGAGGTCGTCTGTGTACTACTGGCTGTGGCTCAGACCTCTCAACCAATTGGGGACAAATTTCAACATAATCATGGATAAGTCAAGAAAACACAAGGACAATCAGGGACACATTTAAAATATTAGAGCTATTAACTGGAAACATTGACAGAATCAGAGCATATGAATTAATACACATTTTCTGAAGTTAAAGAAGGTTGTAACTCTTACTTATTGTCATTATTCATTAAGTGTAATTCACCACCTTTCCTCCAAATATCACTAGTTTTATGAGGGATTAAGAGGGACAGAGTTAAAATATGATCCAAAATCAGGGACGGCCCTGAAAATCAGGGACAGTTGAGAGGTATGCTGTGGGTATGTGTTGCCTCGACACATGTGATAGCTCTACATATAGGGTCTATAGGGCCGCCACCAGTCTGAACGGCCAAAGTGGAACCTGGTCTGTAGAACTGTCAGATGTACCAGGGCAGAACATACTTACAGCCATGCATAGTACAGAAATATACATATCGGAGCAAATCAAAGCATAGTCTAGCTGCAGTATAGTTGCTTATGCTACTACATATGACATATCGACATGCCAGGTATACAAGACCTGTAACAAGCAACCAGTACAGACACCTGCAACATGAGAAGGTCCCCTAATCAGGACAGTTGCAATGGCTAGAGTATTGTCCATACCACTCAACTGTCCCTGAATGTCAGGTATGTCCCTGAATGTGACTGAACGTCTAACTGTGTCCCTCTTACTCCCTCCTAAATGTAGTGGCTGTTGAAGGGAAGGTGGTGAATTACACTTACTGACTAATGACAATAAATAAGAGTTATATACAACTGTTACATCAGAATATGTGTATTATGTCATATGCTCTGATTCTGTCAATGTGTCAAGTTAATAGCACTACTTTTGTAAATGTGTCCCTGTTTTGCATGACCTGTCCCTGATTCTGCAGAAATGTGTCCCCGATTGGTGGAGAGTTCTGGTATTGTCACATGTGATGTGTGATGAGGGACTGTTCCATGCAAAGTGGGAAAGGTGTCACTTCTACAGTCTCCCGTCGTGCAATCTGAAAGGTGGTCAACGTGCAGTTGGTATGCGGTAGCATGACTCGGCAGACAGCTGCATTAACACACTCAAGTCACATGTCAGCATTGCAGAGTATCGGTTCCCATGTATCAGGCAGATGGGAGCAGATCATATGAGGAACACGCATATAATATGATTACGTCACTGGACAGGCCGCCAAGTCCGTACAGTCGAACGGCTGCCATCGCAAAATGGTTACACATACCTGATACTGTAGTCATGTAGTCCGATGTAATATGCATCACAAGGGATTGCACACACCCAGCGTGAGTGACAAATGTAAGCGGGAATGTCGGAGAGCGAGCGGCTGTAAGCGTGTTTGTCTACCAGTATGCCAGTAGTGCCCTGTCAAAGAAATGTGGAGTATAAACATGTATAAGGTGCGGTGACCAGAGGTCAGCAGTGCTTAACACTGTGCAAACCCACGCACAACAGCTCCCACCTGCTGGACTGTGCCTTACCCGGTTTGTATCCAAAGGCGTCAGCCTGTCTGCAAACAAAGAACCGCCCTATACACTTGATGGTAGACGTACCCTGCACGCATAGCTCATGTGAATGAACAATAGACCATGGCATATGTACAGACAATAGACCGCAAACACCATGCAGTGCAGACATCCAATAGTATAGCAATGTACTGTCAGATATGTCCGGACCACTGGTGCGTGCATGCCTGGCTGTCCTGTGTTTCAGTGTGTGAGCATGCCCAGTATGACTGTTGCGCATGTTGTAGACTGACAATACCGTTATGTGTGTGAGCATGCAAAGTATGATCAACTGTATTGCATGTGTCACATGTCCAGATAGTTAGTACTGTGTTGCTGACCCCTCCGTTCTACACAGACAGGTGACATGCTGTGTCTGCAGGGTAGCTAATGGTCATGTGGCATTGGCAGTTGCTACATGTCTGTATAGTGTGGGGGGACTTGTAACCACAGTCCTACACAGCACCGTGGGTGGTGCACATGACTCTCACATGTATAGGTGTGATGGGGCACAGCCAACAGTTGTACATATCTGCCGCTACTGTACTGGTCTGCTGGGTACTCCATGTCAGTGTGTGGACCTACCTAAATTGCTGGTTGGAAGGATACCAGGGTACGTCACTTCCCAGCATTAATTACCAGCACAGTGGTGTTGGACATCCTATTACACATCCTACATCAAACAGCCTGGCCTGCTGTTGTCTGTGTGTGTCATACGGGGTTGGGGTCAGTCATTGGGTATATACATAGGCCATCATATATCATTTGTCTGTATTGGTCCACATCTGTCCAGCTGCATGGAATGTGTGTGACACACATGATGGTCAGCCCATAATCTGCAGTGGGTAGGACACCATTTGTACTACAGGCTACCACTGTGACCCCCGTATGTGCTACAGAGGTCATGGTGCCACTATGGATGTGTACTGCCTGCTGCCCTAAGATTTGGCCACCACAGTCACTTGTATGCTCACATACATACCAGAGAAATGGGTAAGTACACATTCTAATACAACCGCCACTTGTTAGGTCAATAGACATACCCTGGTTGTGTTACGGACTTGAGGATGGTGCTGGAGTGCTGCCTATGTCGGATGCACACAGTGCACCTCCCATACATGGCTGAGCACAGGTACTGTCATGTTTGGCATCCATTGTACTGTGTGCAGGTCAGTGAGGGGAAATCTGTGGGTACCTACTGTGTCAGTGCATATGCCATGTGTTGCCTCTTTGCCAAGGGCAGGTCATACTGTGCACGGGCTGTCGCCGACTGTGCCCTACACAGGTAGTTCCTTCACCAAGTCACACTGTGCCTGTACAGGCCTTGGCAGTGGTGTTGGGCTGCGTGGCCCTGCCCCATGCTGTTTCTGCTGCAACTGTTACTGCAGGCTAACATTGTGTAGCATAGCAAATAACATAACAACATGTATGCATGTAGCTTGTGAATACTGCAGAGCCCCTACAGATGTGTCCGGATACCAGAACTGTGAACCAAGCATCCCAAACACATGCACATGTATATGTCTTGCCTGTGCATCTGCCTCAGTATGATGTGAGTGTTCAGGTGTGTGCATTGCTGATGGGTGTTATAAGCCACTACACCAATGTTTACCTAGCATCCCCCATTGGGAGACTGTAGGGGATGTTCACATAGGCATTGGTGTGCTACAGCTGTGTCAGACGCCATATATCGGACACATCACAGCTTCAAGCGCAGACAGCACACACATTCGATCTCAGGCCCTGGCCATTGCATAGGGCCTAGCTGTTGGAGGGTATGCCCCTGCACTGAGTGTAGGCCCTACCCTGCTCCCCGGGTGCTGCTACATGTGCAGGCTATAGCACCCAGTACCCCAGGGTACTCATCCATGTGGTGGAACAGATTCATATTGCTGGTCCACTAATCACGTATGTGGAGGACCTGTGCATGCTCACTAGCATGTGTTGACATGACATCTGTGAAGTGGTGCAATACTCTGGATGCAGATGCCTGTGAGATACCCATGATATCCCCAGTTGTGCTGTGTGAGGTACCTGTGGCTAGTACACCTAGGACAACACATCCTGTGGTATCCACTGTGATGCATTCCCCTCGGCCTGTGTGATGTGTTAGGCACAGGTCAACAAGCTGCTGTAGGAGGTCTCTGTCCACCCCATAGTGCTCCAACATCCCCAGCCCATGTAGACCCTGGTAAGTCACCCTCGGTCAATAAAGTCTTATGTCACCCCAGTAAGGGTTGTTCGGCAGCATACACATCTGCACTGCCCCAGCCCCCTGCGCATGTTAGTATATGTTGCCTACTGCAGCCCATGTCATTTGGTTGGACTGTGTCATGAAATGTCCCTGCAGGTATACACCAGTGGTGTAGAGTGTGGATGAAACATGTGTGTATGCTGCTTGCTCGCATTAGTGTACTGTTCATGCGCGGGCTGGCCATGTCATCAGCTGATTGTGCTGATCAACACCTGTTTGTGCAACCTGGACACCCTGACTACCCCACCACTGCTGTCATCCCTCCCAATGTCACCAGGCAGGTATAGACACACCCCTAGCTTAGGTTTGCTAAGGCAGGAGCACTCCCAAGGCAAAGTTTTGCAATGTACGTACAGTATGCCTGACCCCCCTCCCATGCTATCAACTATATGCGAGACCTGCACCTGGCTGACTACACACATACACTCCAGGGACCAGCAGCACACCCTGGTGATAAATGTGATACACCATAGTCAACCTCATCTGCATAGTATAGTCTTCTAATGAATAGTTATATGACCCATACCGAACATCCAACATATCAACCACTGCTAACTGTCACTCAGATCCACATACAACTGGCAACAGGTGCCTTACCATCACCATATTCAATGTCCCATGGTCTTCCCAGCAACAAAATAACCGGTGTCGACACGACAACAACCCGTGGCCCTGCACACCACAGACGATGTGCATTAACACCATGCCATGGCAGATATACATAGATCTGAGGTTATCACGTACAGATCATCCGGAACAAATAGTCGATAGTGCTGAAGTCCCCAGACATATGTTCACATCTATGTCCACCTCTACATCTACATATATCACATATATTATTTGTAGACATATATACATGGACATATATATATGTATATATACATACACACATATACGTGTACACATATGTAGATATGGCATTTATGTCACAAAAGCAAACCACATGACAGCAAAGCATTAGACAGGAATGGAAAGGAAACCACATGTACCAAATGCGTAGTGTTGTCAATATCAAGGCACGTGTGTTATGTTGCATCACACTGGTCAGACAGTAGCAAGGGTAAGAGTAGGGCTGCTGACAGTTACTCACCAGACCTATTGGCAACTGTATGTGTTGATAACCCAGTGTCTAGGCAGAATATGCAGGCTGTGGACATTAAATAGGTCAGCAACAAAAAAAACTGGACACATCCTGCAGCTAGCCACCCACAGATACCAACACATACGGTATAACTGCCAAACACACACCTGCCATGCCCTGGAATTGAGCATCTACCTGTCTAGTCTACCACACTATAGCATTATGCAGTAACAGAACGCGCTACCGAGTTCAGGCATCACCACACTCCCACAGGCATACTTCTAGGTGGGTGACATCATCCACAAAGGCAAAGACGCCGATAGGGAATGTATGTGGTGTGAGCTGTCTAAAAGCATTACTCTGTCCCCAGGCAGCTGGAAACACACACACACACACACACCTGCCAGGGCTGGGGGTCAAACATACATCTAACTACCTTATCACACTACAGCCATACACAGTTACAGAACGCGCTACAGAGATTACTGAACACAGCACTCCCAGAGGCATACTTCTAGGTGACATCATCCGCAAAAGCAAATACGCCGATAGGGAATGTATGTGGTGTGAGCCATCTAAAAGCATTACTCTGTCCCCAGGCAGCTGGAAACACAAACACACACACACACAGGCACACACCTGGCAGGGCTGGGGGTCAAACATACACCTAACTACCTTATCACACTACAGCAATACTCAGTTACAGAACACGCTACCGAGATTACTGAACACAGCACTCCCAGAGGCATACTTCTAGGTGGGTGACATCATCCGCAAAGGCAAAGACACCGATAGGGAATGTATGTGGTGGGAGCCTTCTAAAAGCATTACTCTGTCCCCAGGCAGCTGGAAACACACACACACACACACACACACACACACACACACACACACACACACACACACACACACAGGCACACACCTGGCAGGGCTGGGGGTCGACCATACACCTAACTACCTTATCACAGTACAGCAATATGCAGTTTATTTATTTTATTTATATTTATTTATTTACATTTGTTGACCGGGCTAGTCTAACTGGATACATGTCCATTTTCAGTAGCGGCCCGAGGAGAAAAGCTCCACTGTAACAGTCTATGGTAACACACTTAAGAAAAAAATATATACAAGAGTTTAACTAAAACTACTAAGCAGGAGTTAGTAACTAATTAGAATACAGAACAACAGAAAAGCAATTAGTGTAACAAAAACACACAGCAATAAGAGCAGTATTATAATACAGAGTAAAATTTTTTTTTTTTTTTTTTTTAGCATCTTAGAGGTGATAGGGGGTAAAACTTAAGCAAAGTAAGTAGTGGTAATAGGAGGTAAAATCATAAGAAAGAGGAAGTCACAAGCTGAATAGAGTCAAGGGAAAAAAATTGAAGTGGTGGGAGGAGTGGTATAAGCTAGATGGAGACAAGGCAGAGTGAGAGAAGGAGAAGTAATACTTATCTATATGATGGGTTTGTACAGTGCAGATAGAGGTGTTTGGAAAAGAGGTGGAAAGATGTGGAAGTAGGAAACGAGAGTCAGTCAGGAGAAGAGCAAGGGCAGAGCCAATGTGATTTGAGGTGGGTCTTTAAATGTTTCTTGAAGAGGGGTGTTGAGGTCAATGTAGTAAGTTCACTAGTGAGCTTGTTCCAGTGTGTACCCACAGCATTTGAGAAAAGGGAGTCACCTGCTTTGTTCTGAGATTTACATGTGGCTACTAGAAGTTTATTAGCTGAGCGTAGGGTAGTGAGATTCTTATAGGGGGAAATAAGAGTATTAAGAATAGGTGCATTAGAAGGGAAGTGGAGTATCCTGTGGGTAATAGTCAGTTGTTGAAGTAGAATGAGATTTTGCAGTTCAAGCCAACCTAGCTGTCTGAGATTTAAGCAATGATGAGTCCGATATGGGGCACCTGTAGCAAACCTGACAATGTTGTGGTAGGATGAGGCTAGTTTTGATAGGTTTGTTTTTGATAGGTTAATAAAGGTTGGAGAGGCATACAGTAGTGTTGAGATGAGACGTGCTTGAGCTAAAGATATCCTAGTCTCTGGTGTGAGAAATTGTTTAAGTCTATAGAGTGCACCTACTTTTTTTGTTAACTGTTTTTATAGTTAAATTGATGTGCGCATCAAAGTTTAGTTGATTATCTATTGTCACACCAAGCAGTTTTGTAGTGCTGTCGGGTGATATAATTGTGCCATTGTTAGAGACAATAGTAAAGGAAATTGGGATGGACTTATAAGTTGGAGTAATCAATAGTAACTTAGTCTTTTTAGGATTAAGGAGGAGACAGATGTGTTTGAACCAATTTTCTGATGCAGTAAAAACATTTTGGGTACATGAATGTAGTTCAACAGGAGACATTGCAGTGCAGATGAGTGTAGAGTCATCTGCATACTGAATGCAAGTGGAGGATGGGAGGGAGGTATTCAGATTATTAATAAAGATGGAGAAGAGGAGGGGACCTAGAATAGAGCCTTGTGGGACTCCAATGGAGACTGGGAGCTGGGAGGATAAATGACTATCCCAGAGTACTGCTTGTTGTCTATTTGATAGGTAGGAGTTGAACCACTGAATAGCCATTGTGTCAAGAGAAAGGGATTTAAGCATATCAATCAGGAGATGGTGATTTACCATATCGAATGCTTTTGAGAGATCAAGAAATAATGCAGATGAATATAGATTATTGTTGCGATTTTTGTTGATGGTGTCTGTAAAGGAGAGAAGGGCAGTGGTGGTACTATGGAATGGTCTAAAGCCATGCTGTTAGTCAGCAAGTAGGTTATTATGGAGAAGGTGTTCTAGAAGTTGTTGGTGGACACATCGTTCCATGATTTTAGCTAGAGGAGAGAGTAGGGCTATAGGACGGTAGTTTGAAAGTTCAGTTGTATTTCCCCCCTTTATGTAAGGGGATGATATGGGAGATTTTCCAGAGAGATGGAATAGTGGATTCGGTTATGGTTCTGTTTATTAAGATGGAGACTGGGAATGCTAGTACCTTTGCAGCTAGCTGCAGATACTCTGCTGGCAGTTTGTCTGCTGAGGGGGTACAAGGTTTAAGTTTTTGGAGTTGGTTGTGAATGAAGGCTGTGGATACTGTGTTCAACTTTAAAGAGGGTATTTTATTATTAGGAGGGTTGAGTTCAAGGGTTGTTGGTGGAGTTAAGGTGTTGGCAAGATAGGTGACTGTTTCTGAGAAGAAGTTATTTATGATGTCAGCAATTTTATTAGGAGGGTCTGAGTTAGGTTGGCAGGGTGGGTGTTTTGGAGTTTCCAGGGTATAGGAGATTCTTGATTCCAGACCAAAATTTTTGAGGGTTCTGTTGGGGGTTTTGTTGAAATTTAAAGTTGAAGTTTTTTTTGTCAAGGAGTATAAGTTTCTTTGTGGTATTTCTAAGGTGTTTGAAATGTTGGTGGTCAGTGGGGTTTTTTGTGGTTCTCCATTTTGCCCAAAGTTTGTTTCTTAGTATCATTTTTTGCTTGGTTTCTTTGGAAAGCCATGGAGCTGCTTTGGACCTTATTTTAATTTGGCGAGTTGGGGCATGGCTGTCCAGAATTTGGAGGAATTTATTATTGAAATAAGTGACTGCCTCTTCGAGAGGAAGGTCTTTGAGAGGTGCCCAGTTGCAAGCTTTAAGTTCTAGGAGGAAGTTGGGAAGGCTAAAGTTTTTCTTACTGCGTATAGTTCGATATACTGCCTGCATAGGACTACTATATTTTTGTTTGGAAATGTATGTAAGGAGGTGGTCACTAATATTGTCAGGGAGTATACCTGTTTTATATGCATGGGGATTGTTATTAACAAGTATCCAATCAAGAATACTCTGCTTCTTGTAGGTTTATGTATTCTTGTAGGGAAGTTTATGATTTGTTGGAACATGTAGAGGTTTATGAGAGAGGTGGGTTTAGTGGAACAGCAGGAGTTCCAATCAATATTGAGATCACCTAAGAAGATAATTTCTTGTGGGATGGTAGAAGAGAGCCAGCTAAGGATATTTTCAAGTGTATTTATATTTTTCCCTGGAGGGATGTAGCAACACATAATATATATTGCTTTGTTCTTATTAATCTGAAGTTTGGAGCAAAGGAGTTCAGCATTTGTAGGGGAGGGAGGTTGGTAGTCTATCAGGCTAATTTGTAATTCAGATTTATAAAGTATGGCAACTCCCCCACCTTTTTTGTTTGGTCAATCGAGTCTTAAGATACTGTAACCAGGTGGGGTAATTTCATTGTCTTTGATTGCTGGTTTAAGCCAGGTTTCTGTTAGGCAGAGGATGTCAAATGAGTAGAAGTCAATTAGGGCATGGAGCTGGGTAATTTTATTTGTTATACTACGAATATTTAGGTGAGCAACTGTAAGAGAGTTGGGCAAAAAAGGGGATTTCATGGCTTTAGTATTTTGGTCAGTGGGGGGTAAGTGGAAAGGAGTTGTTAGGGCCAGGGTTGGGATGTATGTCCCCATGAACCAGTAGGAGCAGGAGAGGGGAGGGAAGTCTTTGTGCATATTTCGAGTGGGTGAGGTAGAGCCTTCTGGTTTTGTAGTATTTGTTGTGGTTTATTCGGTGAAACTGGGGAGGAAGGTATGGGGATGATGATGGCAGGGTAGGATATGCTATTGAGGTTGGGAGGAGAGTAGGGTTAGTTTGCTTTGATAATGTAAGGGAGTCTGACAGACTTAAGTTTTCATAGTAGGTAAGAGTGTACGATATAACCAGGAAATTTAGGAATGTGAATGAACACAGTATGTTAATGTAAATTAAAGTATTAGGTTTCATAGTGCTGGAAGTAGTAAAGTGGGTGTGGTGTTTGGAGGGAGTGTTGAGGGGGGAGGTGTGGATGGTGCTAGATAGGTTTGGAAGTGTGAAATGAGTCAGTATTGTGATAGGTGATAAGATACTAGGGGCTGTGGCAAGGCAAGTATAAGGATGGAGACACAGGGGGTGGGTGGAAATTGGGGGTAGGGTAGGGGAGTGAAGTGAGCCCGCAGGGCGAACGGAGCGGGTTAACCCACTGAGGGAGTGGATCCAAGGAAAACAATCAGTGGAGATATGAAAGGTAAGGGTAGTGTGGATGAGAGTAGGTGGAAGGAGAGGGCTTAGAAAAAAGTGAAATAAGCAGGGTAGATAGGTGATCAAGTTCAGTAGAGGTCTAAGGGTAAAGTGGAGCTGCAGTACAAGAGGTTGAGTCAGTCTGTGAGCATGAGGAGTGGGAAGGTAGTTAGAGGGATAGCTTCTAGGAGAAAAAATGCCACCTGGTGGCAAGATACAGTACAACAAGCTAAAGGTTTTGTTTGGAAAGTAGCAAGTCAGGGGATTCAAGGAGGGAAAAAAGTGTAAAGATGTACAGGAGGATAAGTGTAATAAATGGGGAAAATTGAGAGTAGAAAAACAGGTCTTTGCTGCTGGTAGCCTTAGCTGGGGAGTGTACAATGAACCTGAGGTGTAAATACAAGAAATAGTAGTTGTATTGCCTGTAGGTTAAAATAACATACTTTCTTTTCCTTGCTGGACTGAAGCACAGGGTGTACAAAGGTGCAATTCCTTAGTTTTGGAGATTGGGCAGCAGTTGCTGTGGTGGGATGAGTCAGTAGGTCAGAAGCAGATAGGGCAGATTCCCAACTGTGAATCAGTATGCCAGGTTGGTTCGCTAGAATAATAGGTAGAGAGGGAAATAGTAAAAGACTTACGGTAAGCAGGCTGAAAAGCAGCTTTTTACAATATACCACTACAGAGCAATATAGAAAGAAACAGGTAAGTCCTGACTTAGATAACTAGTCACAGTTTTTCATGTTTAACATGGCAAAAAGTACTACATTCAAAACAAAATCAGTTGTGTAGGCACAGGAAGAAAAGAACTTTCAGTAGTGTCATAATGGACCCTCTAGTCTATAGTTATACATTAGTTTAACCCCAGTTACAGAATGCGCTACTGTGATTACTGAACACAGCATTCCCAGAGGCATACTTCTAGGTGGGTGACATCATCAGCAAAAGTAAAGATGCCGATAGGGAATGTATGTGGTGTGAGCTGTCTAAAAGCATTACTCTGTCCCCAGGCAGCTGGAAACATACACACACACAGACACACATCTGGCAGGGCTGGGGGTCGAACATACACCTAACTACCTTATCACACTACAGCAATACGCAGTTACAGAATGCGCTACCAAAATTACTGAACACAGCACTCCCAGAGGCATACTTCTAGGTGGGTGACATCATCCACAAAGGCAAAGACGCCAATAGGGAATGTATGTGGTGTGAGCTGTCTAAAAGCATTACTCTGTCCCCAGGCAGCTGGAAACACACACACACCTGGCAGGGCTGGGGGTTGAACATACACCTAACTACCTTATCATACTACAGCAATACGCAGTTACAGAACGTGCTACTGAGATTACTGAACACAGCACTCCCAGAGGCATACTTCTAGGTGGTTGACATCATCCGCAAAGGCAAAGACGCTGTAAAAGCATTACTCTGTCCCCAGGCAGCTGGAAACACACACACACACACACACACACACACACACACACACACACACACACACACACACACACCTGGCAGGGCTGGGGGTCGAACATACACCTAACTACCTTATCACACTACAGCAATACGCAGTTACAGAACGTGCTACCGAGATTACTGAACACAGCACTCCCAGAGGCATACTTCTAGGTAGGTGACATCATTATTAAAGGCAGAGATGCCGATAGGGAATGTATAGAGAGTGAGCAGTCTGCAAGCATATTACTGTCCCAAGGTAGACGTAGACACACACACGGCAGTGGTGTGATCGGGGCAACTGAATATCTATGGAGCACTACAACAACACTACATGGATACAGGACGTGCCACAGACAGTACACCCTTCAAGACAACCAGTGTGTTCAATGTAGGCATCCATCATGACGTTGTGAATGGACATCTGTTGCCTGGATGACCACCATCGCTATACAGGATTTCAATGGCCATGCCCATACACAGAGGCACATCACCAACACAAGGTGTCACTGGGCATTCCCACACGCTTAGTATCACACGTCCATTTGGAATGTACTGTGTGTCCATCTACACAATGGCGTACTGGGCATGCTCACACAATTAGCAGTTGCAAAGGGCCGTTTTGCATGCACACGGATTCTAAACACAGAACGGCGCGGTTTGGCGTCTTGCATGCATATGGATTCTAAGCACAGAAGGGCGCAGTTTGGAATGTACTATGTGTCCATCTACACAACGGCATACTGGGCATGCTCACACACTTAGCAGTTGCAAAGGGCCATCTTGCATGCACATGGATTCTAAACACAGAAGGGCGTGGTTTGGCATCTTGCATGCACACGGATTCTAAACACAGAAGGGCGCAGTTTGGAATGTACTGTGTGTCCATCTACACAATGGCATACTGGGCATGCTCACACACTTAGCAGTTGCAAAGGGCCTTCTTGCATGCACACGGATTCTAAACACAGAAGGGCGTGGTTTGGCGTCTTGCATGCACACGGATTCTAAACACAGAAGGGCGCAGTTTGGAATGTACTGTGTGTCCATCTACACAATAGTGTACTGGGCATGCTCACACACTTAGCAGTTGCAAAGGGCCATCTTGCGTGCACACGGATTCTAAACACAGAAGGGCGCAGTTTGGAATGCACTGTGTGTCCATCTACACAACGGCGTACTGGGCATGCTCACACACTTAGCAGTTACAAAGGGCCGTCTTGCAGGCACACGGACTCTAAACACAGAAAGGCGCGGTTTGGCATCTTGCATGCACACGGATTCTAAGCACAGAAGGGAGCAGTTTGGAATGTACTGTGTGTCCATCTACACAATGGTGTACTGGGCATGCTCACACACTTAGCAGTTGCAAAGGGCCATCTTGCGTGCACACAGATTCTAAACATGGAAGGGCACAGTATGGTGTTACTGTCCCCACGTACATGAAGGCCACTCACATGTACTGACCAGTACACACTCTGGAGCCATCACAGATGTCTCAGGTGCATATCACAGAGGTACACACCACAGTCTACAATGTAGCCCTCAGACATCACCATGTCATTGGACCAGCAATACACAGCCATACATTACCACAACACTGTGTGACTCATGACCAGTGGACTGTACATAGGTCTACAGCAACTTTGCAGACTACACATGTACCGGCAGGGTTCCATCATGTGTTATGCATTGCAATGATACCACTGTAATAACCAGGTCAGCTCTACACATACCAGGGGCCCTGGGTCTTACACAGCTGTGACAGATGACTGTCGCTGTACACCCAAGAACACACGTTTAAATATGACATACATGTAATCGCAGTGGATATGTGCATGGACTACACACACAACACATATGTACATAGCATAGCTTTTGCTGTCCTCTGTGCAGACAAGTGGCTACAGCAATCACACGCACGCAAATGGAAGGTGGGCCCATGGCTGTTGAATGCTAACAGTACATGAGGTAGCAATGTTGACTGAGGACACATTCCCTCTGTACTAGTTACCCATGACACACATCATATCATACAACAGTCCATGTGTTATGTATGTCATCACACTTGTCCACCAATTGCAATGCATACAAACATGGCTACATGACAGGCATGTAGGACCAACACACATGTACAACTTGTAGTCCGCATGCAGCTACCATGCATGTGCAGTAGCTGATGTATGTAACTCATCTGTGCCTAACTACAACATGCAGTTGCAATGCAGCCCCATCATTGACACCTGTATATGGTGGCATACTGACAGTATGGTAGGATGTACATTAGGTATGGATGGATGTGTACATAAAGTAGTGATCCACCTGTGCAGATGGATGTTTGCCGGGGACGGCTCACAGGTGTGTCACACGCCATCCTACTATTACATGCACAAACAGTACGTTATGTTACTGTTACTTGACGGTGAAGAAATAAATCCTACACAGCTGTCAGGTGTTACTGACTGTACATCACTTGACACCTGTAACACTTACATCCTCCCATGTGCATATAGCAGCACAATTGCCAGACGTAGCGTTGGTACACATAATGCGGCCAATACTGCTACATGTCTGTCAGACGTATCATCATATAGCAGGTGTACCATTCACAGTACTGCCATGTGTGTTTGCTTGTGTGACCATATATGCCACATATGGTGGGGAATACATCCCAATTGTTACACACCCGTGTACACTGTTGTAGAGATCTGTACATACTGCAGTGTGGAAAGCATGACGTAGGCAGGGGTGGTGTGTGTATCACACACATCAGCTATCCGTATGTGTATGACATTTGTGGTCTCCACAGTGTGTGTGTGTGTGTATGTATGTATGGCTGTCTGATGCATGGAGGGAGGGTGTATGCTACCATACAGAACACATAGGATCATTAACCCCTCATGGTGATGCAGTCTGCTACCCTGTTGATGTCATTGGTCTCAGCCATACTGGCTACCTGTACATGTTCTTACTCTGTGTCACATCGTGTGGGTGCACAGTACTGTGAGGGTGATGACCACATAGGCAGGGGTCCTCACCTCAACACTATGGGGTGTGCGTTATAGTGTTGTTGACCCTGTGAGTGTGGGCATGTTCCTGTAATGTGACAGGGTAATACTGCTACACAGTGAGGCCTCATGCTATCAAGTGGCCTCTAATGTTATCATCGGCCAGACCGCTGTGTACAGCCCCTGCACCATGTCAACATACCTGTGATGTGACTTGGTATGGATGTCACGTCTCTAGCCACTGTAGCCTATTAAACTGCCCACATGCTTCTGGATCAGTATATGTGTGGACATCTGAGGTTTGTTAGCCTTTCCAACAGTCAGGTTGAGGCTACATATAGCATGCTGATATTGCCATACGTGCCTGTGAGTACTCCACAGTTACACATGGGAGACTGCAAAGACTGCTACCTGTAGGCACATGCAAGTAGACCATAAGGAGGGAATCAGGGCACCATTACCAACATGCTGTTACTGTTGTTACATTACATACTGTTGTTATGTATTGAAACACATACTGTGAACATATAACAATGCCTGCTAAACCTGTACTACATGGTATGTCTGGTGCGTGTTAACAGTACACAACTAATGGAATATACACTTCTCTCACTATTCCCTTCACCCTGTTCATCAGACCATTTGAGCATGTCCCTGCACCGATGGTGTGGATGACAGGGATGCAGCACAGGCTTCATCATATGCACAGGGTGATAATGTTTGCCAGGGGCATAGGCTGCACCAATGGATGACATCATGTGTGTGGGTAAGGGCCGGTGATATGATTGGACATATCAGTTCAGTATGCATGTGGGTGTTGTGGTGCCCTACAGATGTGTTTGCTGTGTGCGTATATGTGTGCACACAGTTCTGCCTTTTGTGAGGCTTACACAGGGGTATTATTGACAGCTCCAGATTGTACAGACCAGGTTGTACAGCTCACTGTGTCCGGCCATGGCCATGTGACCTGTGCCTGCCAGGGGTTGCACGGGCACTACCAGGGGGAGGTACAGATTGGCTACTGTCCAACGACACATGTCCACTAGAACCGTGTCCCTGCTGGGAACGTCCAGGGCCATGTCCACGTGGCCTGCTGTGTCCAGGTGTGGACAGCGCAGCACCAGCTGCACTACTACTGATACTGGCACAATGGGAGTGGGCATGTGAGCTGGCACGCTCACGTTAACCTGCACTGGGTGGTGTAGCTGGCCTACGTCCACATGGCCTACGCCTCACTCCTACCAGATGTTCCAGCACAGACAGCTCACGCTTGCAGATTGCCATGCCATGGTCAAGGATTAAGACCATGTCACCCAATCGCCTGTCAAGAACATCAGCAATCTGCTGTTGAGCATTTGCTAATGCCTGGATGTTGTCATTTAGGGTATGGATAGCAGCCCTCTGCAGCCTCTGCCCTTCTCTGTTCTGCCATTCAGCACATGCCTGTGCCACCATTACAGTCTGGAACATGTGTCTGGTGATGCCAGCTGCTGTGCTCTGTCCTGCAGGTGCATGTCTGCCAGAGATCCTCCTACAAGCAGCACCAGCCACATGCCTGTGTGGCACATCTGCAGTCATTACACTGACACCATGGTGTGGTGACACACCTTCTGTAGCCACCACACATTCCTGTTCCACACTAACAGATGCTGACTGTCCTTCCTCTATGGCCACTGGTGATGTGGTATGTGTTGGCAGCAGAACTGTGTGCAGGGAAGAGGGGGACATAGCTGGGATGGCAACCATTGGCACAGAATCTGCCCCTGATAACCCTGCCTTTACCTCATGCATATGTTCATCACTGCTAGTATCTGTGGGGACACTAACATCAGATGGACCGCAGGAGGGTAACACACCTACATCACCTGTGAATGCAAAGAAAGACTCTAAATTACAATAGACACACACAGACACACACACACAGACACACACACACACCATGCATATGATTTGACAGACGGCATGTAGCATGCCTGTGATACAGCAGACGGCATGCAGCTCAGACATTAATAGTGTTAGTTAACATACCTCCCTGGGGTGCACACTACAGCAAGCAGGTGTCATATCAATAGCCATGCAGTTCACACAATCATGGTAGTATGCATGCATCCCTGTGATACACCATGTGGACCAGAACAGGATAACAGTACACATGGCTGACGTGACCTTGACATGTCATCTGCTGACGTGTGCATTAACATGCATACATGTTTGACACAATGGTGTCCTGACACATGTACAGCGTCGTAATGGGTATCACATTGTGGTGTTGTCTGTATGCCCTACAGATAGAACACATGTTTAGCAAATGTGCATGAGCATGGAAGGGTAGTGTGAGCCATCTACATTGCTATACAGTGTGAGGTACAGACACTGTGCCATTGCATGGCATCATGAGGCATCTATATTGCTATACAGTGCATAATATGTACGCATTGCATAGCCATAACTGCATGCATACCCATGACATAACTGGATGGTGACCCACGATGCTGAGGTGTATACACAACAAACCATGGTGTGTCATGTGACAGGTCACTGAAGGACCTACAGATGACACCCCTGCACAACTACTACAGAGTCTTAGCTGCCTGGCAACCATGTCCACACATAGCAGACTTGTCAATTCACCATGTCCCACATGACATTGATGTACCACACACATGAGAAGCACAGCTAACGGTGATGTCCTACAGCAGCAAGGGAAATGTACAGTATATATGGCCTGATGTGGTGTCAGTGTCTGTGGAAGCTGGAGAGGTGACTGCTGTCATGCTAAGACACAGTCGTGATGTTCAACACATCTTATATGGTAGACTTCAGTGACACCTCCGCTAGCTGTGCACAGGCTTTTAGGATGTCCAGTGTACCACATCAACTTTATAATCAGTCAACTAAGGCTGTAATTGGACCATGTGTGGACAATGTGCAACAGGATGTATACACATCACATCTACTGTGTGGCTACATGTCTCAGGCCATCCCCCATGGCCATGTGTGCACATGTGTTGGCCAAATGTGTGTGATGGCCATCAATCTCACATGTCTGTGTTGTCCCATATGACATACACCCATAGATGTCGGATATGTCACCATCCACAGGGCTATGCAGACAACGGGTTGTATGTTTGGTATGTGGGGTATGGGTTATGGGATAGTGTGACAATATTGCAGCCAGAACACTTCGTGTCTGGGACATATCAAATGGCACAATACAATGTGTGTACCCATTGCAGGGGCATATAACACAATGGTGACTCCTGTGGGCTGCCCATATCACAGCTCACTGTGTGGTACTGTTTGCGTACCACACGTGTTGTTCCAATGTATAGTACATATGCCTACATTGTACAACACCTCCACCATTGTACGCACAGCTGTCCACACATGTAGCAATGACAAATACTGTGGTGCCATGTTGGTGTATCATTTCATTTGTATATATTGCACATGGGTGGCCAGTGTGAATGATGGGTGATGCGACCTGTATATCATGACTGGACCGAACATCATGTGTACAGGTGTTAGCTGGCCACATGGCAAAAAGATCTATGCTTTAACATGCCTGATACTGATGACAGTCTCACCTGCAATGGACTGATGTCTGTGCGGCATGACAGACGTACCTGTATAGGGGTGACACAGCAGTTTGAACATTATCCATGACTGTATGACAGCCACAGGGTGCACTGTGCATGTTAACACATTCGCCTGTACAATAGCATATAGTATGCACATGTGTGCATACACAGGGTAGCATACTGTAGTATGCAGCGTGTGTGTAAACATACCTTGCATATGATGTTACATTACATAATGTACAGTGACACATGCAACTAAATGGGATATAATAGCCATATGTGCAGTAGTGACTTACCAGGCAACTCCAGGCTCATTGGTTGGGAGACACCCATGGCAGCTAGTGTTTGGGGATGCTGTTCTGAGGCTGTCCCCAGACTGGCCAGTAGCTCCTCAGTGTGCATGAGGGGGGCTGGGTTGGTGGCCCACCACCTGTTCCACCTTGTTTCCTCGTGATTGCAGTGGCACGCTGTTTTGCATGTCGTATCAAGTCCATGCAGTGTCTGCACACCTGCTGGTAGGTGCGGTTATGGCCACCCATATCTTTCACCCTCCTGCGAAGATCCTGCCACAGGTCGTCACGCTGCTGGGCATGCTGTGGCACATGGCTGAACAACACCTCATAGTTCTCGTGGAGGTATGGGATGAGGACATCATCCTCCTGGCGGCTGTATGCTGGCAGGCGTGTACGAGGCATTATCTGTAAGACATAATGAATGTGACAGGTCACAGTATCAGAGATGTACAGAGATACTGCAGCACATACATTTCTAGTAAATTTAGTACATCTGCACAGTTATCTTTGCAAATCATCATGACACTGACACGACTGACATGTTTGTGTCACACACATGTAACACCCGTTATTCATTGGATATCATCACCATATATGTGTGTCACCTCATTACATTGTTCATACTCCATGTGAATGCTGTCTTGATGTGGGCATATGTGTTCACCTGCACTGGTGTTCTTACCTATCAGCACATGCCTGGATGTGTCCACGGTAATGCTGTTGACCTTGATGCTGTGTATATTTCACATATCAGCACATACACTGCCTTAATGGGCTTGAGCAGTGACAATGCACACATACGCATGGAAACCTTTACATGCATGTGTTTTGCCATATACATCTACACGACACTGTACAGCTGTTTAACATCCTGCCACGGCTCGCCTGTGTTGCACATGTGATAGACATGGGACAATGGCTAGTCGGACGTCATTCGCAGGGATGGTTATCAACTATAGCATGTGCGGGCAAGGTTTCCTAGCTGTATCTGACAGCCATTTTACCACCGCGAGGTGCATCAGTGCCACATTACTGATCCAGACAGTTGATACTACATTTACCATGCGGCCATCACACCATGTATGACAGAGATGACATGTGCAGCTTTGATGGACAGGATTGCATGGTATGGCGGGAGTATGTCACATGTATGGCACAGGGATCTGTCCAGCATGTGACGATCCTAGTAGTAGGATGGTGGCTGTCCATGGCATATGTCTTTCAGATCAGGATATGGAGATGTAGCATGTCCAACATCATAGTGTAGCACATGTCTTTATGCAAGGTAGACAGCATGCTGCATAGTGGAGGTGAGGATTGTGACGGCTGGTATCGCCCATCCATGCATGGCCAATACCCCTTAAAGGTGATATGTGATCCAATATTGGTCACCCAAGTGCTGTGTATGCCTGTCCAATGCTCTCCATGCTCATGGATGGCACCCTGTCATGACATGGGTAACTTGTATGACTACCTAAGGGGCCTGGAGATGTCACCAACTAAGGGAGGTGAATTTCACAGCCCCATCCCTTACACAGTGTCCATAATGTTGAGGTGGTAGTTAATGGGTACAGGGATATTCACCTAGCGGTGACAATGCTGATATCATCCGTCAGAATGTGCACATATGTCACACACCTCACCCACAAAGCCCATTCTGTATGTTGTTCACAACACTGAGACAGCTATTGCTCATAGGTCATGGCCATTCACATCCTTACATACACAGATGCCTCACATTTGTCTGTGTGGTATGGGCTACAATGAGGGTGGAGTACAACACATTAACCCTGTTTTACTGTAGCTGGCACTGGTGTGATATACACATGTCACTCTGGCACCTTTTGTATTGTTGATTCTGTCAACAGGCCACTGGTAGAACACTCCTGTGACATACAAAGGTATATGTAGTCAAACATCCGTACTGTCATGTACATCTGTACTGCTAACATCTACATTGATAATGGTTCATGGACTTGCAGACCATACTCAGCAGGGTTATAGTGTGGTGCCACCAATTATGACTGTCGTCACCACTTGTGGGTTATTATCCAACACCCTATCTGTATTGTATTTCCATGCTCAGCACTTGTGCAGAACTTGTGAGCACTTCATGAGCTACTGATTAATATAGCACCCATTCCACACCATTTCTCACATGTACACTGTCTGTTCTGACATTTCCAGCTTGCTTACAGTATGACAGCTGTTGTACACACGTAACTCACATATCTTGTGAGACATGGTTGTATATACAGGCATGTCCAACTGTCACGTACCAGTGCTATTGCCTGTCTATATGATGAATATGTCATACATGTGGCAATAGAGCAATTGTCTCATGTACACAGTCAATGCTCACCTCCCAACATACGACACTACAGCCTGTGGGAGATGCACATAAGCATCCCTGCTGGGGGTAATGCTGTCACCAACCCTGACTGCACCTGACAATCACGTGGGGATGTGTAATATTCGCAACACACCTCACTCATCACATAGTCTCACAAGATCTCCACCACCACAGGCCGCACATATGGGTACAACTTGTGCAGTACCTCTCCATACTTTGTGTAGGCACCAAAGGCAGCCCCCATCACCAAACACAACAACAATAACTTATAGCCCACAGACTCGTGTGTGCCCATCACATACAGCCAATAGGGTGTTATAACATACACAACACACCTGTCATAGGTGACTCTGTAGACGGTCACACTGATGTTCAACTCAGCAGGCTACACAAGGCGATAGTCGCTTACATCTTGCTGTCGGGTAACTGGTTCTGCAACATAACCTATGCACCCATGCCACACCTCACCAGGTACAATTTGACTGTCATTCTCCATGTTAGTGTGACTGCCCTGAGATTCAACTTCATAGACTACATGTGCAGGGACATGCAATAGCTCACCAGTCTTGTAGCCCTGAAGGTATGGGCCAAGCCCTGGGGAGCATTATGCATTCATCCGGACCCGATACCACTGTACAACGACTGACTGTGTCACTTCAACAGTTGCCTATGCTTCTGCTGTCATTCCACAGGCATCTGTCCACTTTGACTGACATGGTCAACAAAACACGATGCTTTGGCACAGCTGACCTGCACCTGTCAGCCCTGGGAGTACAGATAACATGTAAGGCTCTTGCTGCTTCAATACTGCCTGTCTTGCACAGTTTCCAATAACATTCACCACCAGAATGGGAACAGGCAAGCAGAGCATGGGGTCATGTGACACAATGCTTGACATCTTCATCTCTAACACACGCAAGCAAGGCACTCCTTATAATGGACCACTTCAATATCTCTGCAGTGACTGGGACCTGCCTCTAGGCTCTGCAGAGCACACCTGCAATGACAGGTTATACACAGACCATACCTTTCAGTCATGTAACCTGGACCGGCACACCCATGGCTGAGGTGTTCCCATATTCCAATATGTTGTACACACATCCTGGCTAGTTACTTAGCATAATGCATCAGAGGTGCTCCAGGTGCAAATAACTGTGGCCAGAAATGCTATACACATTGTAACAAGCTATGGATTCAACAACATACCCCACGGTTACCAGACCTAATTTCTTAGTGTACTGGATAGTAGGGCTCAGACAGATACTACTGATGTGAGACTGACACTACCCCACACTTAACTGGGATAGCCACTCATGTACCGACACATTAGGCCAAAGCTGTCCGGGATTCATAACCTCCACTCAGCTGGATCAACCCATACACACCACCTCCAAGACCAACAATATCCATGACATGGACACTACCATCATGTGACTGGTGTTCCACACCTGGGGTTATCCCCTCATTGGTGGATTCCGAACATATGCTAATCACCCTTGTTATCCACATCCCGGCACCACACCCTTCACGGCATACACAGTACAAGAGTACTACAACACCTACTAGAGACGTCTTATGACAGCAGTAGTTAACGTCATGACACCCGTGCAGATGGACAATGCACATACAAATGCTGAAACATACCCCAGTGCACTTCATTAGCACTTACACGACTGCATGGATCATGCTATTCCACACAGAGTCATGATGGTACCTACCAGATAACGGACACCACTCTGGGGGTCCAGTTCCATGGACATAGTTTACAACAGGTGGAAGATATTGCAAAGTGGAGTACAATCCCATGGGTGGGGTACCTCACTGGTCAGCCTCAGTAGGGCTACAGGATCCCTCATCACATACTCTGAAACTAGCTACGTAAACATTACTGCGGCAGATTCCAGGGTGTACCACAAGGCATTATGGAGGTATGTCAGTAGTCAAGGCAATACCCACATCTTCTCTGACATACAACAGTTACTCAGGAACATTACAGAACCAGGTGATGTTGGCAACATGCTGGCGGATGGGTTCAATGCTAACATTACACCCTCTCACTCCCTACAGGGACACAATCCATGCAGGAACATTGCTGTGTCCCTGCAGTCACACCTACACAGTACTAACCTGCACTCTATATGGCCTGGAACACTGGCCCCATGTGACCATCCAACATCCCAGGCTGTGATTTACACAAACCTCTGAACGACATGTCTCCCCACTTGGCCACCATATTCAGTAATAACCTTGTATCAGACATTGTGGCCCCTGAATGGCACACAGCAACAGTTATCACACTCCACACAAGTGGAACCACAATGCACAAGGGGGACTATTGCCCTACACACCTGACTGGACTGTTCTGCAAGGCTATGGGGCACATCATTATGGAAGTCATTCACAGAGACATTGGTCGGCTCTGGTCCTTTGATGCCACCCAGGTTGGACTTGTTAGGGCCAGAGCATGGCTCCTACACCTGGTGGACTCCTTTCATATGGTTACCAGGGTAGTTGATGATGGTAAGAGGATCCACACAGCCTACATTGTCCTCTCATTGCCTTGCAGCACTGTTCTCCATTCTGGTATTGACAACATACACATCCACCTGCACATCGACCCCTATGTCTCAAGATGCTATGCAAAGTGGCTCATGGACAGGACACACACAATGAGGGTAGCATACCATAGTACCTACTGTATTTCAGTTACACTTGGCGTACCACAGTCCTCAGTCATAGGGCCCCTCATGTTCGGTATATGCTTCCCTGAGGTACAGGCTAACACAGAGGGACTTCCCTGCCTAGCTTTACAGACAACTTCATACAAAGTGCCATGATTGCTCCACCAGCTGATACTGACCCCCTCCATAAGGGTGTCACTGTGATGGATACCTGATATCAATATCATGGCCTCAAGCTGCATGACACAAGGTGCATGAACATCCCCTTTGCATTACACCATTCACTCACTGACTATCACATAGGTGGTAGTCCCCTACATACATGTCTCATTGTACGTACTCGTAGTACACACGTATGTTGCACCCACTCCTTTAATAACCATATTGCCACTGTAGCGTGGATATCCTTCTACGTGGCAACACTTATCTGTACTGGGTTTGTAGCTGGAACATAGGCACCCATTGTACCTTTGAGCTCCAGACGTATACACACATTCAAGGGTACCACACCCCATTTAGGGTGTACCTTACACAACAGCTACGGCTTTACATACCACAACATTAACATGCCATGACATTTATTGAGCTCCGACAGTTGAAGTATGCGGCAGAACTACGGACACCCGTCTGTACACATTTGCATACTACATACTCAGGGGTGACCTCTGCTGAACAGACAGGGCCCATGTCCACAACAATATTCATGGATATACTCCACATACGCAACATAAGCAAAAGCCACTGTGAGCAACATGCTCATGGATATGTGCACACACGCAATGATGAGTGGGATGTGCTTGAGGGTTACATTCCCAAACCAGACACTCACCATGCTTTGGAACATGATTCCTATGTACATCACGCAGGGACACTCAGTAGCACTGTTCATGTGATACCTCACTTGGTGGATGGTAGACACATATACGCCAGGGATCACTCCAGTGGCTGTACTGTGCAGAGGTGCAGGTAACACATGGTTCTGCTGTTCATAGACAGGACACTACCCTAGAGAGGTGCCACTGGTGTGAACACTGTAGTTGTGCTTACACAGACTTGCCAGACTGCATAGTATCCCACTATGAACCTGTGAAGCTATTACATGTCCTTTGTGCATAGTTAATTGAGTAGCCCTTCCATTTAGATTAGCTATCATGCTATTACAGTGTCTCATGACTACAAGCCACATGTATCCTGTTATTGTATATTGTACATGCCAATAGACGATACCTTTGGTATGCATGATATGTCTGTTATGCTGTGTGGAATATCTGACATATCTACCTACAATACTGTACATTACACATATTTTACATAGTATCCCATAATGCAAAGCATACTTGCACAGTGGGACCACCTTCGACATGTCATTGTCGTTATATGCCCATACACATGCCTACTGTGACGGTATATCAACATATACTATCCCCTGATATGGCACGTACTTGTTGGACATACCCTACCACTGACGGCAGGTGGTATGGAATTGTTCTGTTTAAAGCTCTCATGTAGCATCCCTTGTGGTGTCTGTGATGTTTACCTTGTGGCCCACTGCAGGACACACAATTTCTATAAGCATTACTATGCTCAGCAAGACATCACTACATAATACCTTTTCCCACTTTATGCATTGTGGACACTTTTAATTAATACAAAACAGGCTATACATACACTAACATAATTAATACATAACAGGCTATACATACACTTACTATCGAGTGTCCTACATATCTTGTTATCGTTCCGGACTTTCGTTACTATCTCTCTTACACTGTTTAAACAGTTCTATGGTATGAGCATACAGTTTGAATGTCTGGCAAGTCATCCTTATATACGTCGATACTGGTAACATGTGGTTTCCTGCCGCCAATTGCTGTTCCTGAGTGACTTATTACTTGCACATCAGCTGTGCAACTATTCCATTCACCAATTACATGGCAACAGTGGGGTATAATTGAATTCTCCACTTGGGCGTTGCCCATTTGCTCTACCTTCGGGGAGATGGCCTGTATTGTGTTTTGTTCTGTGTAATTGCAACTGCTATGTGTAGAGACACGTATAGTTTGGATTCATGTCCACCGTGGATTGTGTGTGACGGCTAGAGTATGTGGTTCTACATGTGAGTGTACCTGTCATATCAACCGTCTGATAAGGGACTATTGCAAACAAAACCTGTAACATCGCCGTTTGTTCCATTATACAACAGCTATGATTTCACATGGCGCCTTTAAATGTGTCTCTCACAAGGTATGTTAACGCTTCTGCAGATGTAATTGACTGACTGGATGTTTGTGCTGTAACTACAGTCTGTATTGCTAAAGTTTCATGTGTGGGGGATGTAGGTGGGTGTACGTAGCATATACAGGTTTGCGGGGCTTGCATTTCTACATATACCATATATGTGTGTGGGCTCCTTCCCTAATTAAAGAGCTATCAGTTAGTAGACATCTGTTACGGGATTATACATTAGGCCGTTGTTAACTGGTTTCTATATAGTATGCAGGTGAGGTTGATACTTCCATACATCCGGAATTACAGCGATATGTAAAGGGATGTTACTAACTGACAGCTGTCCCGTGTATTTCTGTCCCAGATATTTACAGTCATTGCAGTTGTGCTGGTAACTGAACCTCTTTGGCATGGGTTGCCACCTTTTCAAATGGACATTGTGGGACACTTGCGGGACACACATTGCTGTTTACAGGCCGACACATACCCACGGTCAGTACACAGGATAGCACATACTTTTATCCTCAATACATACTTATTGTTGTAGGACTTTGGCTACTTATCATATTGCATGTAACATTTACGTTTCTAACATACAGGCATAACTATTTAATGTAACTATTACATAATATATGGGACATAATAATATCCTACAATCTCGGACAGTTGTCCTTTGTAATGTTTTATGTCAGGACACAACTGCCCAGGGAGGGGCTGTCCCTCCTAATGTGGGACAGGTGGCAACCGTATGCCTACAGCTAGCTATAACCACACCTACCATAGTGATCTACCTCCGAGTTGGCACTAACAGACACATGATGCAGACACACACACACACACACACATTACAGTCACACGGAAACGCACACGGCACCCTCAACACACACATACACAGACTACGGCAATCACAAACACAGTTGAACACAGTACCTACATGGACCACAACACCGGCAGTGGTAACTAAATGTCCCTTCTTATCGTGATAATATTACTTGCAGTTCTAGTGTTCCGGTACTGTGCTCTTTCGGTCTTTCAGCCTCATAGTTACGCGTGTCGGTATGTGACACATTCCATAGTTGGCGGTGTCCTATTTATTTGTACCTCCAAGGTTTTATGAATGTCGTTGACCTATCTATATATTTGCAGATATTGGTGAATCCGTATTTATCAACATATATCTCTCTATCACCCTTTCTATCTGTATTATATTCTATGTATATATATATATGTATATATATATATATATATATATATATATATATATATATATATATATATATATATATATATATATATATATATATATATATATATATATATATATATATATATATATATATGACAGGGAAAGTGACAGGCAAACTACACCTTTCATTGTGTACTTGTCAGTGTATACTGTTTCCTGGACTCCGCACTTTTGTGTCTGAACCTGTCACATTACACACCTGCCGTAGGTACATCTTGGCTACCATAGTGTTAGGTGATTGTATACATGATTGCATGTTCTACTCCTGACCGTGGTCATTTTACCCCTCAGAGCAGGCGCTATTAGTACAGGGGTGAATAATGCTGGTTTCACCTGTTCTGGACATCATTGAATGTGATCTGCGCGATATTCAGAGATGTTTGGCCCTGTTTCGCGCATATACGTATACTCATATTTAAACAACGCTTACCAGCACTGGGCAACGCATATTCCCGCTGATGTGTGCTAAACATGATCTGATGACCTGCATTCAACATGCATTATTCGTGCCTTCGGGATTACTTTACATCCCTTGCAGGACGTGTGACCGGGAACATGCACGACGGTCACTGCATTTACCACTTGGCCATCTGGGATTTGTACATGTGTTATGGCATTTTGTATGTGGAGTATACTATGGCTGTTATTCCATACTGCACTCACATGGGTAACTCATTTAGTTTACATATGGATGAGTCCAATTACTGGTATGTCCATGTGATGTTTACTGGATGTGCTCCAGCATTGGGTATGTATATCACAGTTGAGCCACACACGATAATGTGCTACACCTTCGAATGAACGTAGGTGGAGCATGCTGGGGTGACAAATACCTGTCATGAGTACACCCCATGCCTTGACACAACATCCATGATTACATTATGTGGAGCCCCTCATTAACGCAGCAGGGAATCCATGCAGAGTGTGTGCAGAACAGTGCTTACACACATGTGATCCAGCGATTGCCTCTGCTCCACTGAGCAACAGTTGGTTACTCGATGTTGTGGCGACAGCAGACACTGTTTGCCTCATTTGGTGTATGGCCTCCGACAATCGGGCGTGTACCTACCGATGTACCTAGGAACCTATACACACAGCACCAACATCTCCTGATAGGCGCATGTACTGTTCAGGTGTTGACATTCCTTGTTCCAATAGCTGTTCTGTGTACAATGTTTGAGGGCTGCCTATGTCAGATTCACACAGTGGGCCACCTATACATTACAATTTGCAGGTGGTCGTGTGTGTGTGTCATCCATTTTACTGTGTGTGCAGGTGGAGAGGTGTGTCAGTCCATAGGGGCCTACACTGTCAGAGTATGTGCTATATGTTCCCTCTTTGCCAAGGTGTAGGCATATTGGACATGCCTCCATCTACCTACTGGGGCTGGCACAGGGTGTTTGTGGTCTGAATCCCTCTGTGCCTGTGATGGCCTTGGAAATTGCGGTGGGCTTTCACCATTTTGTCCCTGCTGCAGCTGTTTCCGCAGGATCATGTTATGTAGCATGGCACATACTATGAAGATGTGGGCACACATGCCTGGAGAGTACTGCAAGGCTCCACCAGATGTGTCCAAGCAACGGAACCATGATTTCAGCATCCCGAACACACGCTCTATGATGATTCTGGTTTGTGCGTGTGCCTCATTATGGCGTTCTTGCATGGGTGTGTGTGCATTTCTGATGGGAGTCATCATCCATGGCTCCAGTGCATAGCCAGCATCCACCACAAGGTGGCCATGTGGGATGTCCCCCCTGAGAAATACCTGATACAGCTGTGAGGCATGCCAGATATGGGAGTCATGGTAGCTTCCAGGGCTGCCAGCACACACATCCGTGATAATGCCCTGGGCATTGCACATGACCTGGCAGTTGATGGAGTGGAATCCCTTGCAGTTTATGTAGCGCCTACCATGCTCACTGGGTGGTGACTTGATATGTATGCGTGTGCAGTCTATCGCACCCAGTACTTCCAGGTAGTGTGCCATATGGTGGAAGTGACGCATATTGCTGGCCAACTCCTCCTGAGTTTGGAGGAAGTATATATGCTCATTGGCATGTGGTAACATGGCATCCAGGAACTGGTGTAGTACCCTGGATGCTGATGCCTGTGAGATCCCATTATATCTCCAGTCGGTCTTTGAAAGGTACTTGTGGCTAGTATTCGCAAGCTTACACATACCTTCGTGTCCACTGGGATGGGTTCCCCTCTGTTGTTTCTGGTTCTCAGGCGTGGCCAGCACAACTCAAAAATTTGCTGTAAGATGTCCCTGTCCACCCTGTAACGCTCTACTATCTCCAGATCATGTAGCCGCTGGTAGGTTACCCTTGGTCTGAACACTCTTCTCTTCCTCCGGGGCCTGCGGTGGTTGTCAGCATCATCCTCCACAACACCGTCAGTCTCTAACACATGGTGATGAATCACAGCTATGGCAGCTCCCAACATGTACATTTTAAAAGCTCCCAGTGTGTTTACACCTATGGTGCAGTGTTTGGGAATACACATGTGTGTGTAGGATGCTTTCACACTTTATACTTTTGTACTGTGAACACCGATGATGTCATAGGGTGTGTATGTATGATCGTAGCTACAGGGTATCTTATGTGTTTTACTACAGGGACTACTATTGTGGTGCCTTTGGTGTTGAATTACATTTGGCTGCTGTGGATTACCTCTTGCCCTTCCCTTTACATTTCTTCACGTTTCACCTACAATTTTCTGGCATGCATCCAGCAGCCTGCTTTCATTTGTACTTTCCTAGACCTGGCTTATCTTGTGTAATGTGTTCTATTGCCGATCTACTGTAGGTTTGCTTTGCTCTTCTATGACAGTTCTCCTTTCTTTGCAATCCGATGCCTCCCCTATCCTGTTTTGCAGGTTTCTGCGAGCAGACTTGTCAGCTGCCGTCAATTGCCTGCTGTGAGTTAATAGGTGTTAATTGCTCAGTTGTACTCCAATTACCCTACTGCAGCATTTTCTTCTTTTCTTCCCCTGACCTTCCTGTTTGTGCTATGGTTCGCAGCACGTGCATCCACTTATCGGGTTTTGGGCACGTTTTCATCCCTGTACACATGCGCTTTCGGGCACCATGTGTGCTCTCAGCTAAACAATTCTATACCTACCTCCCCACCCCTGTCCTGCAGCTTTGCTTAGCAACAGCCAGGCCAGATTTGCATTGCTCCAATGTGCTTACAGCTATGGTGGCACACCCCACTGCTGATGTCATGTATACCTCTGAGCCACTCCTTGGTGTTATAGCACTGCGCCGTATGGTACATCCTTAATCCGGTGGGACATTTGCGATTCAGTATTACCTGCCTCATTTGCATGGCATTGACTACTAATTCATAGTTACCACGCCGAACACTGTCACAGACTCTTAGTAACCCTTGCAGCTTGGTTGTGGTGTACCATGCATACCATTGTGTATTATGCTGAAATTCTGATTTGTATTACATTGCGATTTTCTGACACTTGTATATATTTTCTTTGTGTTCCAGTTTGCGCACACATGCCCTGTGGTTGTACTTTGCGTTACTGTGGACATGACATTAAATGTTATTTTTTAGGTGTTGTGCATCTTTTCTTATGCCATTGGCTGTGTATTTAGCCATTGGCATATGTTAACTTTGTAATACACGCGTCTGGTCCACTTCCATAGCTCCTATGTTCTGTTTGGGAAAATGTAAACCGTGTTTTTTGGTTTACATTTCCGTGGACGTACGCTACGCCTGCACCACTTCATGAATCACTATTTACCTTCATTTGCATGGTGCGGCACTGCGCATGGGGTGATTAGCATACCTATGCCGAGGGCTGCGCAGTTCTGGCCTATGCCGGTAGTGCACGTGGAATTGGATCGTACCTGAATCGCTCGATGGCCATATTTGGCATTATACCGCCTACACTACGCCTATGCCTGGCGCAAGCTTCATGAATCCCAGGGAATGACTATAAAAAGCATAGCTTTAATCCATAAATGTTTACAATACTATTTTGATATATTTATAGAAGGTGGTTCTCGGACTTATGAAAGTCATGTATTCTCAATGGAAAGAAATGAGAATCACAGAAATCATCCTACCATAAATTATTTTTTGGAATCTTGAATTTTGTTGACGTGATTCCATCAATATATGTTTTAAAAAAAAAATGAAGTAATGGTACATTTCATTATAACATAATAGTGTTAAGTGCAAAGAATCAGGGTGTGTATACGTTCATGTTCATTGTTATTGAATGGCACAGAAAATGGTTTTGCTGAGATCAGATGACAGAAAATGTTTCCTGTTTTCACTGCTATGTGATCTTAACATAGTATAATTATAATTGTGGTAGTCCATTGTATTTTCATTTTTGAAACTGACTAGTCAGTGCTTTATTTCTTTTGCAGTGAATCTTGTTTTAATATAATATCAGTAATGCAGCACAGCTCTATCTATCTAGGCATATATTCCCGTAAGTCTGTAGACAGCTCAATCATTTCCTATAATATTATGTGTGCTTAATGTTGGCGCCCATTTCCCTTTATTGATCTCTTCTATGCCTAGTAAACTTTCTTTAGCATAAAAATACATCTACAACTTAATTTCTACGAACACCATTCACCTGGCCTTTGTGTTTATTTTTTGTCATCACTTCCACAGGAAAAAAATATATAACGTTATACTGATGCAACTTAAAAGAATCCCACTGCATATTCAACAAGGTCCAAAAGTACTGTTTGCAGTAGTATTGCTTGTTGTATAATTAAGCTTATGTTTTTCATGTTGCTTTTTTTATTTAACCTCTGACTGAGATTCAGTCAGTCAGTATACTCGTAAAATGTCAGTTATCTTGCTTTCCATATGCATTGTTAAATGCACCAGCAAACAGCTAAAACAGGTATTATTCAATTCTAGCTAAAACATTCTTATTTCAGACTTTTTTTGTCTGAATAAACAACATAATTGTTAGGAAGTAGAATATAGCTTCATATGTAATTACTAGGCTAATGACCCAACGAGACCTTTTAAACCCTATCCATGCTTTCCAAAGGTGAGAATCAAACACAGTACTTTTGTTCTTAATAAAAAATATATACTGCTTTCACAAGCACCTTCAAAAATGTCGGTAAGCAATTGAAACTGATTTTACATGACTTAAAATCACAAAAAAAAGGTGATAACAGGAAAGCAATTTGCAGTGCTCTAACATACATCTCATCCTATTAGTGCAAGAAATCTGGACAGAGCCTGGCAAAATAAGGGGTCAAAGGCCCAAAAATAGGGACAGATTTTAAATATTGCTCTTATAAACTTAGAAAGTTGCTACAGTAACAGGTTTTGTTTTAACATACATTTTCCAAAGGCTTTGACATCTGAAAACTCAAATATATGTGCTTATTTGGTGACGTCAACCTTCCAATCATCCCAGTGATTTGCCAGAAAACAACAAATGTTATGAGAAACACACCAAAAATATGAAGCAAAAATCTGGACATTCTGTGAAAATCTGGACAGTTGAGAAGTATCTGCTCTAAACATATTAAAAGTCATTTGCCATTCCTTCTACCATTCCTTTCAGAATGGCTAGTTGACTATTTTATTTTAGTGTAAGTGAAACATCTTGGCACTTGATAAGGAGTGCATTGTCTGAACAAGAAAATAACTGTACTGGTTTATATACAATCAAAGTAAACATGAGCATGTATAAGCAACGTTCATAATGTTGTCCAGGTAAACACAAAAAATACATTGCTTTTATACATGTTGTCAGCCTTGATGCTAAAACAGTTGCCACTGACTGGTGGCTTAAGAATTACACCAGCAGTCACATTGACAGGTTGATTATAATGCAGTGATAATGCAAGCAGTGGTCTGCATTAAGTATACTAATGAAAAGTTATAAAATTGTCAAGCTATTAGCCGTGGGCCTGTGTTACAATGCAAAATGCAAAGTACTTCCTACTTGTATCTTACCTAAAAATCTGTTGGATGCTTTGTCCCACCTGTTCAAAAGCCACATTTAATATTGAACTAATGTGTTGCACTTGCTCATGCAGAACAAAATCTGGATCATGACCTTCTTTCCTATCCAAACATGGATTGTTTTATAACTTTGGCAACAATTCTAGATTTTCTTCCTGACTCTTGTTACTAATGCCGATTTTATCAAATTATAGGTTTATAGGTTCATTGGACAATACTAGGCTATTGGCCCAGAGGCCCTTATAAGCCTAGTCAAGAATTTCACCCATGTTTCCACAGCCAGCACCTCTTTCTCTTGTCCAGCTGGGACATAGGTGGGATCCCAGAGGTGTATTTTCTGTTTCCCATCCAGTTGTCCAAGTTCCTCTTAAAGAGGGCTAGTAAGGTACTCTGCATGACATGGAGAGGGAGTCTATTCTACATATGGTGGAGTCTTTGGGACACAAATCTATTCCATCAACAAGTTCTATTAATGTCACAGACCAGTTTGAGGCCTTGCGTGCTGGTTGCGCAAGTGGAGTTTGACTTACAGATATGCAGCAATTCCATCAAGTCTAGGTCTGAGACAGCCTCATATGCCAGACACAGATCACCTCTGAGCAGTTTGTACAAGACTGAGTAGAGGGACAAGGTTTTTAGCCTATCTGTATAGGATATGTGTTTGAAACCCTGGATTTTCAGGAACATCTGTGTTCTCTCCAGCTGCTGCATGTGCTTGGCATGGTACATGCCAAAGGGGGCAATGTACTCGATAATGGGTCTGATAAGGAAGGAGTACAGGGATGTTATGACCTCCTTGTTCCTGGAAGAAATACCCTTACTTATGAGGTGGGCCATGTAGAAAGCCTTCTACACAATGGATGCAACATCATGGACAAAAGTCAGGTTGCTATCAACCTAGGTGCCCAAGTCCCTCAGGACTGATTGCATGCTTAGTACATTGTTATTAATGTGATAATTAGTGGGGATGCTGTTTTCTCCAACGGGGATAATTATGCTTTCTTGGCATTCAGTTTGAGGCCATACTTGTGGCACCAGTCATTAGTTTGGGTAAGGTCCTCTTGGAGGATATTCACATCACTAGGGGAATTTAAGACAGCACCCAGCTTGCATCATCTGTAAACTTGGTCAGCCACAGACCACTGTTTTTGGCTTGCACCTTAGAAAGTTATAACCCAAACAGTAGAAGCCCCAAGACTGATCCTTGGGGTACACTGCTTATTACGGGTGTACTAATAGAGGTTGCTTCCCCTATTTTAACTGAGTGGGTTCTATCAGTGAGCCAGTTAGCTACCCATCTGGTAACATCTGGGTTGATGCCTAGCTGGGAGTGTTTATCTGTTATGCCGAGTGGGGAATAGTGTTAAAGGCTTTGGCTAGGTCAAGGGAGGTGGTGTGCACAATCTTCCCTTCGTCCATGGCTCTAGTGACTGTTTAGAAGAATTTGACCAAGTTTAACAGGCATGATCTCCCTTTGATAAACCCAAATTGTGTGGGGTCAAGTATTTGGAGGTTGCCAATGTCCTTGTTTATAATGTCCATGATAATGCATTCCATAGCCTTGCAGATCAGGCTAGTAAGGATGATGGGCCTATAATTGCCTGGGTCATTGGACGCTCCACTTTTGTACAGAGGAATGACAGTGGCTGTCCTCCATTCAACTTATACTTACAAATCCCTTGTTCACCTCTGATAATATTCCACATTTTCCATATTATTAATAATTATACATATATCTGCAACTAATACTTACTAAAACTTCTACTTGCCCTAACCACAAAATCAAAAATGGATATTTTTACACATTTAATAAACAAATCTATAGAGCTATTTTATAAAAATGGGATGAGCGTGAACATCATTCTCTTACACTTTAAATCCTGTCCCAGTAAATTGTCCACAACCACTCCTCCAACAAAGATATGCATGAAATCTCTTTGTAGCACATACAAACTCATTACATTACCCTGTATCACACAACTTTCTCATAACTTAGCATATATAATTGACAAAAATAATGTAACTGGTAAGCAACGGAGGGAACCAGGCACAAACCAATCCAAAACGAACAAGCACAGTTACTATATCTTTCTGTCAGTCAGTCACAAAGACGTAAATTCTTCCAATAATGAGGGACAAGAGTCTTCAAGTAGTAAAAACAGTCCTAAAGGATTTATTTAAACAATAGGTAAGTGCTTTCGCAGTTAAGCTTCATCAGATCCGTTGCTTAGCAGTTACATTATTTTTGTCATTTACTTTTATTTAGCAACGGAGGATTTATCCCTCGGTCTGCACTTTGCTTGTTTAGCATATGTAATGTTGTCAAAAACATTGCTTTATAGATGTAACATATTTCTTTGCCATCTTTTTTATATTCTTCAAAAATATATTTCAGTATCTTCAAGGACTGTACTGCTCTACTCCATTATATATCACATGAAATTCAACTCACTAGCTAATGATAACTTTTATTTCAAAGTTATTTAGAAAAATGTTTGCAAAAAAAAATTATGGCATATTTAACAAAGGAATCACCTTTCAATTCTTTAACATTTCACAGTTCACTTTTTTCTTAACATTGCAGATAAACCTACTCCACACTTTCCATCTGCTCCATTGGAAAAATGCACTAAAAATTCTAAAATTATTCCCCATTTCTCACATCAGAAACACAGATATTTCATACAGTAGATAATCTATATTTGGAAATTACCTCTAATGTACACCCCTTATTATTCTGCCAATGCTTACTCAACATCATGGGCCAGCAAGGTAATCAACTGGGATTTCCCAACTGACAATATAACAGATGCATTTTAAAGAAGGCCACTTTCAGAGAATTTTGGATATGCATGTTTCCCTAGTGCTGTTTGACTTTAGGACCTTCCTAACAAGAAAAAAATTAACAGGTCTCTCAATCTTCTGTTTGCCAACTTTACCTTTTGTATCAGCAAACTGTATCTTCAGTATTATAGCAAATTATGAGTACTCAGTGGATGAGGCTTCAGGTGAGAGAGCTTTAATTCATGTATGAAACACTGGGAGTAGACTTTACCTTAACAATTTTTTTATTTATGGAAAGTAAATTTAAGTAAGGACTGCATGAGAGGTGAAATCCCCACATGAGGATAGCAGGAGAGGTTGTTCTATTGCAAAAAAAAATCTATCTGTGTGTGTGTGTGTGTGTGTGTGTGTGTGTGTGTGTGTGTGTGTGTGTGTCTTCAGTATTCTAGTAAATGATGAGTACTCATTGGATGACTACTTAGACTCAGAAAATGCACTGATAGTCTATGTAATAACTATTAGAAGAAATACAACTTACAAAGAATGATTGTTATGGTTTGAAATGTCATATGCTGGGGAACTTTCCAATACATAGAGGATATGAATTCATGCTTTACTAGATGCACAGAAAATTTGCAAATCAGTGTTCCCCACTCAAAGTCTAGTAAGATTAAAGCAGTATAAAAATTATTGTTTTATGACATTTATTAATGAACATTGACAACTCTTGAATCATTTTATCATGTGATGATTGTGTAGTCACTTGGAAACTAATGTAATACTTGTAATAATTTGCAGTACTGTCATGTCTTTGTAACAATTCCTTAAAGTTATTGCCTTATTTACCAGGAACTTCATCCATGGACCTCCTCTGAAAAAAAAGTCATGGTCCATCTCTGCAATTCTGATTTAAAAAATAAGTAAGTAAATAAATAAATAAAATAAAAAAATAAACATAAGTAAATTTAGAATAGCTGGATCACTTGGTCATAAAGTTTTAAGTTGAAGGATCAAAATTGCATACCTTATATCATGTCATATTTCATAGGTTCATAGGTTCATACTAGGCTATCTGCCCTGGGGAAATTATAAGCCTAGCCCGATTCTGTATGGCTTACGCCACCCCTTGATTTGAGTATACTGTGCCCTTTTTAAGGTTTAGTTTACTGTGCCTCTGTCTAATAGTGACACAGGAGTAATCCCTGGGACAAACCTACGATCCCCCATCCACTTATCGAGATTCTTCTTGAAGAGATTCAGTGAGGTGCTCTGCCTCACATGAACTGGGATTCTATTCCAGAGCGAAGGGAGCCTCTGGGTTATGAACCTGTCCCTCCAGCAAGTTCTATTTATTTCTGTGCTGAGGTTCAAGTCCCTCGAGCGTGTGGCTCTAAGGGATTTAGATTTACTGAGGTGGAGCATGTCCATTAATTCTGGATTTGACATAGCTTTGTATGTCAGGCATAGATCGCCTCAGTAGGCGGTATGCAACTGAGTAGAGCTGGAGTTTTCTTAACTGAGCAGCATATGGCATCTGTTTGAGACCCTTGATCCTCTTGGTGAGATACTTTTGGGGTCTTTCTAATTGCTGCAGGTGTCAGGTAAGGTACATCCCAAAAGGGGCATTGCATTCTATGATGGGCCTGATGAGGGATGAATAAAGGGGCACGATTACCTCTCTTGATCTAGATGTGAAACCCTTCGTGATGAGGTGGGCTATGTAGAAGGTCTTTCTAACCACTTTGGCAATGTGGTTTTCAAAGGAGAGATTGCTATCAACTTGGGTCCCCAGGTCCCTAATAACTTTCTCTGTACTTAATGGATTTCCGCCTATGTGGTAATTTGTGGGCACATTGTTTTTGCCAAATGGTATGACTATACATTTTTTGGCATTTAGCTTTAAACCATGGCGCTGGCACCAGTTATCTGTCTCTGTGAGACCTTTTTGAAGGATGTTTGTGTCAGCTGGAGAGTTGATTATGGCACCCAGTTTGCAGTCATCTGCGAACTTGGTGAGCCATAGTCCTCCCACGTTTGCCTGTACCTCGGAAAAGTATATACCGAACAAGAGTGGTCCCAGGACAGAACCCTGTGGGACGCCACTTGTGACCGGTTTCGAGGCTGACATGGCTCCAGCAACTCTCACTCTGTGGGTTCTGTCTTTGAGCCAGTTTGCGACCCATCTTGTGACATAGGGGTTTATATTTAAGCTGGATAGCTTATCTATGATGCCCAGTGGGGTATTGTGTCAAATGCCTTTGCAAGGTCCAGATAGGCTGTGTGGACTACCTTCCCTTCATCTATGGCTTTGGTGACTGTTTCAAAGAAGTCAATCAGGTTCAAAAGGCAGGATCTGCCCTTGACAGAGCCGAACTGGGTAGGATCTAGTGTCTGTAGGTCCCCAATGTCTTTGTTTATGAGCTCCATGATGATCTTCTCCATAGCCTTGCAGACTAAGCTAGTCAGGCTTATGGGGCAATAGTTTCCAGGGTCCGTAGAGGCTCCACCTTTGTGGAGTGGGACCACTGTTGCTGTACGCCATTCTGTGGGCACATATCCTGTAGTGAGGCTGAGATTGTATAGCTGTTTTATTTGAGGGATTAGTTCCTCTTGTAGTTCATGTAGGACGCAACCTGGGACGCCATCTGGTCCCATGGAAGCAGTGTTTTTTGCTTTGGATAGGGCAGCCTTCACCTGAGCATCTGAGATGTTTGGGAGGCAGCCCTCTGCCGAGATAGATACTTGCTCTTTTGGGGGAGCGGGGTGGAGAAGTTTGCACTGAACCTGTCTGCCAGGATATTGGTGATGTCTGTGGGTTCAGTGTATTTTTTGTTGTTTAGAATCAACTCAGAACAAGTCTGGGAGTTGCATCCCAGGTTTCTAACATAACTGAAAAAAGCCTTATAATTGTCTTTGGTGTCCTGTGCAATTTTTCTCTCGAAGCTGGCCTTGGAGGATTTTATGAGGGATCGTAATTTTTTGCTAGTACTGATCAGAGATGCCTTCCCTATTAGGGATTTTGCTCTATCATGTAGTAGCTTTCTCCTTCTGTTGTACAGTTTATTTATGGCAGGGGTCCACCAGACTGGACGCCTGCCTTTGGATGATTGGGTCTTGGTTTTGTTTGGGATAGCATGATCCATGCATTCCTGGAGATGTCCGTAGAATGCATTTATATAGGATTCTGCAGTTTGGGCTGTAGTTTCCACTGGCCCTGGGACCTTGAAGGATTCCACTTCTGTTTTGAGAAGTGAGAAGTTCGCTTTTGAGAAGTTTTTCACTGTGGTTTTCTGGGCTGGGGCTGGGGTCGGGATGTGGATATCCAGTGAAATTAATTTATGGTCTGATCTTACCAATGAGGGATATACTTCTGGTGTGGAGCATAGAGTCCCCATGTTGGTAATGATCAGGTCTAGTATGTTGTCCCCTCTTGTGGGAGTGGTGACTAGTTGTTCCATAGCATTTGAGTTTATAATTTCCAGGAATCTTTGGGCTAAGGTGCTGGGGCTTGAGTAGTGCTCCCAGTCAATGTTTGGGTAGTTGAAGTCACCCAATATAATGGTGTTCGGAGAGATCTTCATGTTCTCCAATGTTTTCAGGAAAGCCGAATGGGATTCCTGACTTTGAGAGGGTGGTCTGTAGGATGCTATAAACTGAAAAGCAGTCTTGCCCACTGTTAGTTGCACATGGATGGTCTCCGATACTTCGTGCAATGCCACTAACCTGGAGGTGTGGATATCCTTGATAAATATGGAAACTCCCCCTCCTTTTGTGGTTCGGTCTGGGTTTTGGGGCCGAAAAGCATGATATGAGGTATAGCCTGGTAGTGCTGGGGTGCTCTCTGGAGCCTTGAACCAGGTTTCTGTCACTGCACAGATATCGATGTTCTCCATACTGAGGAGAGCTTCGAGTGCGTGCATCTTGAGGTTAAGACTTCTGGTGTTTAGCAGCATTTGCAGCAGGTTTTGCCAGTGGGGATCAGTGGTGTCATAGACACTCAAAAATCATAAAGATTTATCATAGAACTAATCAACCAGAACACAGGGAACCTTCAGACACTAGACCCATCTCATTTTTTATTTGTTAGGGACAGGGCATGCTTAATTAACCTAGTGCATTTTTTGAAAAGGTCACATGGATGAATGCAAAACAGTACCTACTGTATACCTTGACCTAGCCAAAGCTTTTGACACAATCAACCACTCAGACATAATAGAAAAAGTTAATTCAACTGGGAATAAACCTTTCTGTCACCACTGGATTGCTATCTGATTCACAGGTAAGTCTCAAGAAATCAAAAATAGGGGAATTTACAGACACAAAGGGGATCAGTCATCAGATGAGTCCCTGAGGATTCTGTGCTAGGACTGCCATCTACATTTCTGAAGTAAAAGAAAATACCAGAGGGCTTTGATTGACTAAGTTTGCAGATGATACAAGATAGGAGCAGTCATTGAATCTCTAAATGATGTTTCCATCCTGCAGGAAGATTTGTCCCAAATAAATAACTGGTGCCAAAATCATGAACTGAAACTAAATGCCAACAATGCATTATTGTATCTTTTGGGAAGTCATCTATCCCAGAGAACTACCAGATTAACAATGCACCCTCAGAGTCAACCCAGTTGTTTGGGATTTGGGAACTTATGTGGACAGTAACCTAACTTTTGACCAATGTGTATCCATTGTTGTTAAAAAGTCCTTTTATATTGATGAACTTATAAACAAAGGGATTGTGCCTATATTTAGGGATGCCATCATCTCCCCCTTTTACTCATGAGACCAGTCATCAAATATAATGCCCCTTTTAGCATGTATCTTTCCAGACATACAACAACTGGAATGCCTGCAGAGTGACCTTACTAAAAGGATAGAAGACCTAAACAACGTATCCTACGTGGACCATCTCAAAGCCCTGTAACTATACTTGGTATCCTACAGACTGCTAAGTAGTGACCTGTGTCTGCCATACAAGGCATCTTCTGACTCATTATTGATGGATTTACTGCATATCAGCATGTCAAATGGCATCTGAAGTACTCAGTCTAGGGATATAAAGTTATAAACCTCTTCTGCAACCTCAACAGAATGGTTTGGAGAGACAAGTATATATCACAGAGAATACTGCTTCTCTGGAAAAGACTCCCCACCAACATAAAACAAAGTTCATTCCTGTCCATATTCAAGTACAACTTGGATCTATAGATTAGAAACAGAAACTTTACCCCAAAATTGTTCCCTGTAGTACTAATGGACACAGGTACCTCCTAAATCCTTTGTCCCATATGTGTCCCCTCAGATTATCTATGGTATGACTTCAGTTATTCTCATTAGGAATAATGTACAATCAGTGACCATAAGATAGGTAAGATCAATCTATAACCAAATGGGACAGACTAATTGAAGCACAAAAAACAAAACTGGCTAGAATTAAAATTGCCCTCAAGGGCAGCTTATCCAGTACTTACCTATGAACCTATAAACAAGGGAGCAAATAATCAATTATGACTGGACAAGTTGTGACTTGAGTTTTTTTTTTTTTTTTAGTCTCATAAATCATTGACTGCACTGTTTCTATTGCACAATCAGCAGAAATGTCTCATTAAAAAACCTGAACAATTTTTTCAACACCCATGAGGGTCGAACATCTTAGCAACTTGATCTGATGAAGACAAGCACCTAGGTGAAAATGCTGGCTATCCAATTCACATAATTTTCCTCCTTAAGTTCAAGGGTCAGAATCAGTTCCTATGACATCCGCATCCACCCCAACTTCAGACTAATCACAATGCATCTCCTCTACCACATCCAGACCAACAAAAACTTAACACTTTGAGTGTTGAGATAGGTGCTATGTTTATTCTAACTGTTGGAATGCAACATGATTTTAGCTGCATAAGAAATGTGGCTAAGAAACACTGTTTTCTGGCAATAGCAGAGATATAAAGATGTCTACAACTCTTGAAAACAGTTTAGTATTAGACTTTATTTTTCTTGTAAGTGACTCAATAAAGTTTCTTGTTAGTTCATCTTATCTGTGTTTTTATTTTTAGTTTTACATTGTTTTTAATCTTACCTTCTTCTCTGGTTGTATAAATGTCTTGGTGTTTATATTAGGGGGTATAAAGAGCTCATGGAGGTCAGGGGTGCTGCCACCCTGCCAAATAAAAAAAATATATTTTCTGTTTCTTTATCAGGGTAAATTTTTAACTACCTGTGTTCACCCAGAGGTAGCTTTAAGCAGTAATTAATCAGAATATATAGTACGGGCTTTGTAAGAAATTATGCAAATGCATATTATTAGAGACAGCCGCGGTGGTGCAGCGGTAGCGTTGTCGCCTCACAGCAAGAGGTTCTTTCGTTCTATTCTCAACTGGAGCACCTTTTGTGTGGAGTCTGCATGTCCTCCCCGTGATCGAGTGGCATTTGAAGGACATGCGTGAATGGGCGTGCCTTCATTGAAGGTTGGGCGTCGAGCTGGCACCTCGGCACCATGAAAATCTACTGCCAATTATTAGCAGACCGGAGTTCCGCTGTGGTGACCCCTAACCGGGAAAAGCCGAAGGAACAACATTATTTTCCAATTTAACTTATATAATTTGCACATTCTTTTTCTTTTCCCTGTGACTGTCTATCATCAAGACGTGGCAATGTCTATTCAAATTATCAAGAAGTGAGCAATACACGGCATGCCCACCATATTGGTAACAGTGAAGAATATGTACATTTGGCCCTAACCCCTCCTCTGTGAGTTGAGATTGGCATCTGTGTCACTAATGGGAGATCTTGCATCCTACCAGTAATGTGTGCATTCTTCCACTAACATACCTCATGTGAAGTATCATGAGAAGTGCCATCACTAGCTTCATGTGACCAAGCTCATGTCCAATGGTCCTACGGCCTGTTGTAGTATGCAAGTCTCAACTTTCATCAGAGTAAGTTGACTGATTGGACTATTAACACTTTCACCTAAGAACAAGCAACTAGGTGCAATCCACTCAATACTATCCTCTCATACCCAGCTCTTACAAAGACAGCCAAAACCTCTAATCAAACTCACGTCATCTTGTCCTTAGTCAGGGATTTATGCCTATGTATCACAGAGTTTAACTGTTGCTTAACACATCTTTAAATTGTGGCTTTTTAAGTTCAATTTTCTGAATTTATTTTTACTATTAGCTGCATTAAATATTATTTTTATGCTTCTGATTGCTATTTAATATTTCTCCAGAAACTGTATCTTTGTGTTGCTATGACATTGGCCTTTCAATGTATTTTCTTTAGTAAGTAATCACTGTTGCATTTTTATAGGCAGATAGGTTGTGGTTTAAGTTAAAGATTGCTTTAATTTATTTGAGTATGTTTTTTGAAAATAAAGCCTAGCTGATTTTGCTACAAAATGCAGAGTTAACTTGTACTACCCTGGTTGGAATGAAAGATTTGCTTTGTTATATTTTGCCCATATTGATTTGTATTATCAGACTTGCACAAGGTCAGATTTTTTTGCTATATAGCAAAAAGGAAGTAGAAGGAAGAGGAAGGGTGATCTAATCTGAATAGAGATGGGAGACCAAAAAAAGAAAAGGTAGATGGACTGAATACATTCTTGACTCAAGCTTCAGTGGCCTGTATGTGCAGAGAACAGGCTTGGTGCCATGTAGGTCACTCAGAAATCTGTTCAGTCAGCCATCAGTCCTCCTGACATACATCTCGAAAGCATCAATGGCAAGAGCAGAGTAGTGGGAGATGTCAGGAGAGGTACCTCTATACAAAGGTGAGAAGGAAAAATCCAGAGATTTGTTACCCCAACTAAAAATGCAGGAAAAGTCATGGAGAAAACTCCCTCTAAAATATTTGTAAGTGTAATATTGCCTGACAGGGTTGGAGTTCTAGGAACATTTTGTTCCTGGGAAGGGGCAACAGTGTGGTAATGTATGTACTGCTCCAGTGGGTTTTATTTATATGTTAAAGGAGATTACAATCCTTGGGTAAGATATTTGTATAGCCATTAATCCTGTGAAGGTATAATGAATCCATTAGGGATGAGTTTTTTATGCATGCAATGCAAGGCAGTGATCTCCTTGCTGGATTCTGTAAGAAACATGTTATAGGAAGAGAGTTTCTAGTGTGTTTTGGTTACTAAAGATTTTTTTGGACAAGAACATTTTCTTCATGAACCTCTGGGGCCTTTATAGCAGCATATATTTAGCTGGGAATATGTAGAAGAGGATACTGTACTTTATAATTGGTTTAATTAGGGTAGTATACAGAGAAAATAACATCCTTTGACAAAGGTGACATATCTTCAGAAATCATTTGTGCTAGACTTTTGCATCATGGTGGTCAAAGGTGAGGGAGTCTCTGTAGAATGGAGTACTGACTGGCTTGTAGCTGGAGGGTGTTTTCCAAAAACAACAATTCTGCATTTTTTTATTTTCTTTGAACCCTTTCTGTGTACAACACTGGCTTGTAACAACTAGTTATTGCTGAAGCATTTTTGCAACAGGGGACTGGATGATAATGCCCAGCTTATGGTAATCAGTGAATTTAGTTAGTCATAGGTCAGGGTTTGTGGTAAGGAGGTCAGAAAAGTATAAAACAAAAAGGAGACACAGTACTGAGCACCGTGTTACTCCCTTGCTTAGTTTCCTTCTTTCGTAACTGAAGTAGTACCTGTCCAGTTGTGTGACCACTCTCCTTCAGCCTGTTTACAATTTATCTTACCACATAAGGATCTAACATTAGTTATTTTAGCTTGTTTACAATGCAGTAAACGATACAGTGTCAAATAACTTTTCCAGCTGCAGATATGCAGTGTGAACTGAGTGGTCACTTTACCTTGCTTATTCAACCTTCTCAAAAGAGTTTTCCTGACTACACGTGATCTGTACTTGGCAGAAACAAGCTGCTGTGGGTCTTGTTGCAAGGAATTTTAATATTATAGTTTATGAAACCAGATATGATATAATATGTTCCATGACCTTCAAATTAAACTAGTCAGGCTGACTAACCTGTAATTCCTGGGATATGCGATATAGCCCGCTTTGGGCAGGGACACCCTTACAGCTGTTTTACAAACTTCAGGGTCATACCCTTTGACTAGTCTTTAGTGAAACAGGTTCAGGACAGATTCATCAAGAGCATGCTTAGCATTATTAATTAGGCATCCAGGTAAATGGTTTGAGCTCAGAAAAGTATTGTATTTTGTTCTGAAGAGTTCTAAGAGAACATGTTCCATGGTGATCTTAGGGGTCAGTAGAACCCATGGATCTGTGGAATTTCATTCACTATTTTGGGAGTAAAATTAGTACTCAGCCTAAGTATAAGCATGTTAGCTTTGTCTTTATGATAACAGTGGGTAGCTCAACCTTTGATTAGTTCAACACATTTTAAAGAGTTATTTGTGTCTTGATGGTATTAGAGAAAGAATTGCAGTCATCTTTGACTTCTAATGCCAGTTTCAATTCAAGTTTAGTTTTGAGCTTTTTGACTGCTCTTTTAGTTTATTGCTTATCTTTTTTGTTAGGTGGTTAGATTTGTTATGGGACTTTAAATGTCTGTTTTTTCTTCTTTGTTATAGAGCTTATTTATTGTGGGGAACTACCAAGGTGGCTTATTTTTTCCCATTATAATTGGTTCTAATGGGGACTACTAAATCTGTATACTTGATTACATAGGAGAAGAGTTCAGATTAAAACTTGCAGTTGAAGCTACATGAGGAATTGTGGCACTGTAAGTGAACTTTGATAGCTCATCTCAGAACCTACATATTCAAACACATTCCTACATTATGATAGTGCCCACCCATTCCATCAGAGAAAGGCCATCGTCAAAGGCCAACTGGTAAGGGCAGCCAAGATGACATCACTATTGGAAGATTTTACCGCTGAATGTGAACTATTGAAGGGAATGTTCCTTAAGAGAGGCTACCCTTTACTTTTACTGAAGGAACTTATCCTCGAAGTCCATAATAAAAGGCTAAATGGGTACTTTAAACTGATTTTGGGTAAAGGAGTATACGTTATTGAACAGGACAGGCCTTTACCTGTAACAACAGATGACCGGGAGATTAATTCCCAATACAAGACTAGCCTCATTACTACATATTCTGCTGATACAGGGGTCATTAAATATGTCCTTAATAAAAATTGGAGTTTATTTAAGGAAGTTATTACCCTCCTTAATAAGTTTGGGACTACCCTGAAGATTATTTTCAGGAGTGGAATTAATATTAAAATGCTCTTGGAGAATATGGGCAGGAATGTTGTAACCAATCATGGCATGAAGAAGTGCGGAAGATGCCCACAGTGTAAATTTGTTGATAATACTAACACTTTTATGATTAACGACGATGTATATAAAATTAAGGGAAAATATTCTTGTGAAACTAAGGGGGTGGTCTATTTAGCTAGGTGCCAATTATGTTTAGTTTTTTACATTGGTAAAATGGAGAGGTGCTTTAAACAATGGATATACGAGCGCCAGTATAATATTAGTAAGAACAATGTCAATAATGCCCTAGCTAAACATATCCTGTCTAACCAGGACCATTTCTTCCATTATACAATCATAGATCATGTGAAGAAAAATATAAGGGGTGAGGCATGGGCTCTGGACTCAAAGAAAGGGAATTATTATGGCAACTTCGAGCTAATGCATTTGTTTACCCAGGTCTCAATGAAAGTTGCACATTAGCTTGTATTCCTGAACTTAGAGCCCTGGCTAGATAGGTTTTTATTCAAACTATTGTTACCAATATTTATGTGAACTTATGTAAATACATTATTTGTTTGGACAGCCTTTTTTTATTATTATTATTATTATTATTATTATTATTATTATTATCTAGTGAGGTTGAGTGGGTTGAATTAATTAAGTATAGAGGGCTTATTTGTTTTCATTGTTTATAAATTGTTTTTTGACTATTCATTTTTAATAATTTAAATGTGGTGAATTCCTCCTGTTTCTTTAAAGGAATGTATCTAGTGATGTCAATATTAGAACTTGGTGGGCTTTTAAAAGCAGATACTTTGTGTTTTGATTGTATCTGAAGATGTTCATTGTAAAAACTAGTGGATGAAAGCACTAATAAATTTTATAACGAGTCTGCTTTTGTGTTTTTTTCATATATCCATTTGTTGAACATTTTAGAGCACATCACAAATCGTAAGAACATTTTTTTTTTTTTTTTTATGTTTGAAGTCCTTCAATTCAGAATTGTTTTGTGGTATGGCGATTGGGGTGTTAACAGACAATTTTACTAATTTGTGGGCCAACATAACCAGGTATGGAGATACTAAAAGTAAACTCGTGGGCAAAGTTGGTGTGGAAGAGGTAAAGAATGGTCCTGCCTTAGTGGGCTGGTTAACTATTTATTCTAAGGAGTTAGTATTTGCTAGTTCTAAGAATCCGTGGGTGAACTTACATTTAGAGGTATATGTATACTAGTTAACTGAATGATAGTTAAAACCCAGGCCTCCACTGAAAATGGGTTTTGCTCAGTCAGACTATCCCAGTCAACAGACAAATCACCCAATATAATTTTTTTGATTAGGGTAGTGACACTGGAAAGACATGCAACTATCATGCTGTTCTTGTTCAGACTCATGAGCATAGCATCTGTGTGCCTGACAATGGAGTCAACAATTATTAAAACATTTCTATTTGCATTCCCTCAGCTTGAGGTAGTAGAAGGCTTACTGTCCTCTGGCTGGTGACTCTTTGCTGCTTGAGAGGGTAGTGATTTTAGGTTATTTCATTTATGATAAGACTTGGTCTTCTAGATCTAGGAGGCTTTGGAAGTGATGTTTTGACAACCTCAGCACGTCAGTTTGGTAAGTCATATCTATCTGTGCATGGTGCTGTCTGGTGGTTTAGACCCACATTTGAAGTGAGATGTTTATCTCCATGTTGATAACATACATGTACCTCTCATAGATAATATTGTGAGTATAAAGTACTATTTAATTGTTTGAGAGCATTAGGAAGTCCTTACCTTCTAAGGACACCCGGTGCTATGAGGTTGTCTATGGATGGGACAAAAGCTGACTATGTGATTTTATTTTAACAAGGTGATGAGTGACATCAGTATCATGTAATAGTCACTTATATAATGCCATACATAATGCCAGCACATTTCAGTAGTTCATATTTTATTTAAATATAAGCCATCAGAATCTGGAAGAAATCAATTATTTATGCACACTGAAGATGAAATAAGTCATTTATTTTCATGGCAACTTGCCTGATATCCAGTCATACAGTAGTTCAACCAGGAGTAACCTTGGATTCTTATTTTGGATAACTAATGTCTGAGTGATGAAATACCATCATTGCCTGCTCTTTCCACATTGGCAACTTTCAAAGTTGCAATTTTTTAAATCATACTCGGCTACAAAACAGTAAGCATCTCATCCCATGGAAAAATAGCCATGAGTCACATTAAGAATTTTTTATTATTCAAATGACTTTAAAACGACAAAGGTATGCAATAACCATCCTGATTTTCAGCACTAAAACACGTACAGATTGAACTTCCTTCATATATAGGCATCTAAAATGATTGCAAATGGAGAAGGAAAGGTGTGCATTTTTCACAAATTTGATAATATGATAATGTAAATCCATAAAGACACACAAGGATGAAAGGTATGTCATTCACATATATAGTTCATCATGCCTCTCATCTTCTTAGTTTAAGAATTCCGAATGAAGCCTAAATATAATGAAAGGGCAAATACCCAAAATCTGGCACACATTTTAAATACAACTCTTACAAAGATGCTAGAAAAAAGGTTTTGCATTACCTTACATTTTCTGAAGGATATGAACTCTAAAGCTCAGGTGCATGTCATTATTCGGTGACTTCAATCCTCAGTGATATGCCAGAAAACCAGAAGCTTTATGAGGAAAAGACCAAAATCTTGACATTCTGCTAAATTTTGAACAGTTGAGAGGTATGAGTTCATTCTAAATGGGAAGAACAATATCAGAAAAAATAATCCACCCCGGAGTTCATGGCAAATAAATGTTATCAGCTTAAAAAAGGAGAATACTCCTGTAAGCATGGGAGTTGCTAGCAGAATCATTCTTTGCAAACAAAAGGTTATGTGATACAAATGCCCCCTAGCTGATTGGCATATGGGAAGAACCCAAAATTTCTTAAAAATAAACAAATAAATGTGAATAAATTTAAGATAACAGTACAGTGATCCATTGCAAGTATTAATATTATGCAGTGTGTTTAAGAAAATGAAATAACTAAATTAAACCTGGGTTCTGAAGACTTAGCTTTTTTGCGGTATATTTTTAGTCCAAAAATTAGCAGTTTATTTAAACACAACTTTAAGGTGTTATTTTATTAGGGAAAAAATCATTAAACTGCCTCTTTTGCATTTGTCTCGTTTTCTACAAACATGTTTCTGTGTTTCTCCTAGGAAGGTATTATATGTTACAAAATCAGGGACATAGCAATAACAGAAATATTTTTCTTCATGCAGTTTACCTTTTAAATGTATTTCTGACTTCACATCTCATGATTTCACAAGCCAAAATTTCACATGGTACGAACAAAAATGATAGCTCATTGTAACTCATTAAATATTATTGATCTCTCTATTTCTCTGCTTTTTTAATTTTTCCAAATATTTAGAGTTTTCAACAACTTGTCAGGAAAGAACCCCATTCCTAAGTGAGGGTACAACTGAATTTCACAAAATTATCACTGATTGAATCTTTAATGTTTGCCTTAAGCATTCTTCTCAGCACCCACAATGCACTCAGAATTGTATCTTCTTCTACAGTTCTTACGAAGGTACATCTTTGTTGTGTTAACTATATTTAAACATTCTTTTTTATTCTTCCTGTTTCTCCTACTGCTGCTATAATTGCCTAGATATTTATTCCAGATTGTTGCAGTTACATCTTGCATATCTTGGTAGTTGATGACATTTATGTCTCTTAGTACACAGAATATAATAACTGCTGTATGTAACTATTTCAGTGATTAGTGCTACTTTTGCCTTTTTTTTCTTGGGCTACAGTGAACGGTTTTCTTGCCTGTGCTTTCTCACATATTCTCATATGATCAGAATTTTTACATTTTTAACAATTTTGTGTTGTTCATGGTTTCAGTGTTTTGCACCTACCAGCACATTGCAACATTTGCACAAACTCCAACACAGCAGTCTTATTACAGTCTATCAGTGTGCAGACCCTCAGCCATGAGTATATAACAACCAGCAACCAGGTGTGGAACTGTTTCTAGTTCTGCAATACTGAACCTAAGCTTGCATACTATATCTTTCACTTTTCTGTAGACTTTGTAAACCATCATGTACATAGTCCACTTTCTTGCACTGACATTATTAAGTTTTCATCTTTTGGTTTAAATTTACCCTCTCTTTAGAGACATTGTTAGGTCAACTCTTTAACAACGTTTGGTTGTTCCAGGAATTTCCAGTTCCTTTCCTTTTTAATGGTCATATTCTTTCTTTTTCTTTTTGCATTTTCTGTTGCCACCTAAGTCCTTGTATGTCTCTCAAAATATCACTCAAAGAAAATGCCTTTCTTAAGTAATGTTACAAAGAACAGATACCTGAAGATTGTTAATATCAGTTACTTTTTTACACTGGCCCAAAGAAGCATTGACTGATTTGGACAAGAATGCAGGTAAACTGCTTCATGCTTATCAAACAGTATATAAACACAACATATGCCATAATTACATATCACTTAGTTTGAAGGAGTTATAGGTCTCCTTAAAAGTTTGTTCTCCATTTTGACTCCTTCCTGAAATGTGTCTGCTAATCTGAGCAAGGATGACATCTCAGACTTGTTTTCTTCATGATTTAGAACTTTCACTATGTTTGAGTCTGATGATGTCAACAAATATGTATACTGTCCCAAAACTGCAGACCTGTATATATTGCCAGTTTTAAGAACAATAACTCCTTTTGACTAAAGGATATATAATTATGACATGCATTGTTTTTAAATAAAGCTATAATCATATAAGCTGATAAGCATGAAGCAGTTTTCCTGCTTTCTTGTCCAACTCAATCAATGCTTCTTTGGGGCAGTATTAAAAAAATGATGACAATCTTCAGGTATTTTGTCTTTGTATCAAATTACTTAACAAAGGCATTTTCTTTGAGTAGTATTTTTACAGACATACAAGGATTAGCATTGATTTTCTAAAACTGGCAAAGTGAATTTTGCCAGATGTGCTGAACTAGCAGTTACTTTCATTAAAGTAAGTGTTGCCACAGCTTATCCCTGCAATAAAGGGTGTGGTGACTTGTCTCCAAACACATGAAACACTTGAATTTGCGATTTGGAACATTTTTTAAGAAAGTGTCAGTTCAGTAAATTGTGGACATGAGGGCTACACTTACTATATACTATTATATTGCCATGACCAATTAATTAACTCCTCTGTTAATTTCTGAAGGAATTCAAAAATTCACTGGTTATAGTTACAATATTTTACTACTTGCTACTTGAATATTAAAGAGTAACATCTGAACAGACATCTGAAAGAAAAGGAGAACATCAAAAGCTAGGAGGTGGTAGGACACAACTTGTCATAGTTATAATGAGGAAGAAATGTCCTGTAAAGAGCAAACTTTGGCATATTATACCTAAGAATTTACTGCAACTTTCCCTTTATTGCCATAATTTGACACCAGTATACAATATTAGTTTATGTTTCAGGATACCATAATCAGCATAGATATGCTACACAGATGGCCCTGTGAATGTCCTTCATTTGCTTTATCCAGGTTTCTACATCTATACTAAACACAGTCCTTATATAACTTATAAGCTGTCCAGCTTTGGTAAGTTGAAACATTATCAATAAGAAAACAAATTTTGATTTTGACTATATTCAAAAAATTTAAGAATCACTTACTGAGCTGAAAACGTTTTAACTTGTGCAGTTATTTTCATGACAGCAACGTAAAATAGATAATACCATGCATATGAAAATCTTAATTTTCAAATGCCACCATTATTTATTCAGGATAAGTTTGTCAACATTTCTGAGTACTGCGATGTGTATATTAAATTACTATGATTATATCAGCAAATGGTATGAAGCATTATTCTAGAACATGTTTTCAACATTACTTTAAAAAAGCATTACTGATGCAAATTTTTCAAAAGCAATGAGCAGAATAATCAAATGTTGCACATAGAATGCAGATGTTATATAAGTTAAGATTGTAAATGTATGTTTTAAGTTGGCAAATTAAAGATGAAAATAAATTTCAAACAGTAGCACAGCTGCATGCATGCGATAAAAGATGATAAAAGGCATGGCAATATTCACTATAGTAACCCAGTTCTCAAAGCCGAAAATCATTTCTTCGAGGTTATCATCATACTCTGGACGACAACCAAATGCTGGGAGTAACCAAAGCTATGAAGAAAAAAGGGAAAAGTGTAAGCGCTTACTATAATATATACATAAATTACAACAGTTATGGCAAAAAAGCACACAAGAAGACAATCAGCTAAAATTTAATTTATATAAACTGGCATATCAATGTGCATTTAACAAAACAGCATTCAAATGAAACTCTGATATAAGGCATTGGAGAAAGTAATTTTGTATGCCATAAGAGACAGACCCTGGGATTCAGAAAGGCTTATTATGATGCAAAAGCTTTATCGCGGAAGGTTTCTGTGTTGTGTTAAGCCTTTCAAACTCACACATACTGTTCTGATGCTTGTTTGGGCCTCAGCATGCAGGTTGGTTTCATGGGTGAAGCTACATGCTAATGCGGTAGTCCAAGAGAGCAGCTAATGCTAATTAGCCATATGATCTCCTTCAGAAATGTCCGCAACTCTTGATTTGCTGGCTAGAATTTGCACATTACCTACATTACACACAACTTGCCTTTGCCCATAAACTCATTTATAAATCCGAGTGTTGCCCTTCCCTGAATATCACTGAACCTTATGTACCATCCAGAAATCTACACTCTAACAACAAACACCTACTTAAAGTATCAAAACCTAGTAGAAAAGCAGGTAGCTGCCTCTATTCCCATTCCATAACTAAGCTGTGGAACGCCCTCCCATCATCAGTTACAGAATTAGACAACATAATCTCCTTTAAAAGAAAACTAAAACAACATCTCACTGATAACCCCAGCTGCACATGCAACACATATCCACAGCCTCCTTAATCTAGCAAAACTGTTTCACATAGAAAATATACTTATGTATATGTCATACTGTTACACCGTATGAGTTATCTCTAATCTTTAGTATCCTAGTCCACATATCTATACAACTATCTTAACACATTTTCTCTTCTCTGTCACTTTCTACTTTTAATACTACCATTAATATACATGTCACCTATAATCTACATATTCCCACCACCTAGCTATAAGATTCTAGCTATATCTATCCTACCTTTAAGTTTAACTCTCTAATTCTACTTTCCCACTACACTTACCTTTCTCTTTTCTTACCCCCCCAAAAAAAATTGCACTGTATTGTTAAATATTACTAAATGTATACTTTTCTTACATGCTAATGTTCCGTTGTTACTGTATTGTGTCTTTTTACAACATATGTGCTGTTTAGATTGTTTTCTGTATTATTTCACTTGCTTTGTAAGTAATTGTTTCCTTACAAATTCATGTAATGATTTTCATGTAACTTGGAGCTTTTCTCCCCGGGCCTCCAATGAAAATGGGTGTCAAGCCTAATGGACTTTCCCGGTCAACAAATGTCAATAAATAAATAAATATAGGGATTTGCTGCTGTTTCCTTGCTTTATTTGTGAACATCATTGATAATTTTACTAAAAAGTGCTTTCCCTATCACTGTTGCTGCTATTAGATTGTTTGCCTTGAAATCACCTTCTGTAAAGGATTTCTGGCTATTTGCTTATGGTTTTTGTAGTAGCACTGGACTTGTGATATTCTTTTTACTGTGTTTTTACATTAGAAGGACTGGGATTATTATTCTAGTGTCTTGAGCTTTTGCTTGGTCTATCTGATTTGGAAATGCAAACAATGGCTTAAAGTATAGTTGTTTTATTGGCTAGCGGGCTCAGTAGTCAGTTATCTGCTTTTTCCAGTGCTAGTATACGTTTGGTACATTTGTGCAGAATTGTTCATCTCGAGCCACTGGTCAGCAGTGCCCAGTATAGATGTAAACTCCTAGAAAGCTAATTTTCCCTATAGAACTGTCCACAAAACTGTACTTGTAAAGCAGTAAGTATAGAGCAAATTCCTTTCTCACCAACAAGCTTAGGCCCTGGTCTGTATGTTGAATGACAAAACCATTACATTTAGCAGAATTTTGACTTTTGTAGCCAATAAGCCACCCTTTAACAGCCTTTGGTAAGTCCCACTATGCCACCCCCTTATAGCTCTGCATATAAAGGACCAGACAGCATGGATATGCAGTTTCCTAACTTTTCTGCAGCCAGCTTTGGTGGATATGGGTGTCTGGAGACAATGTAGCAATTGTGTCATGTTAATTGGCAACCACTTAATCCTTGAAAAAATAGATAATATATGCGAGAGCTGTACATACACAATGCCACTGGAGGTTAAACTCTCCCACACAACCACGCATCAGGGTGTCAAAACCCACCATACATAGCACACAGCATGCACATGGACCAATACATGCGGAGGCCCTTAAATGCAATCTTCCTAAACACAGACCTCCTAGATTGCTCATTGGCAAAGTGTATTCCTCAGCAAACCTAAAAGTCCTCAGCATAAACAACACCTAGCACTACACATACGACCACACTGAGTGGCACTTTAAATACAAAGCCCTTAAGGCAAGAAAATGCAATTCCCAGAACTCTTGTCATAGAGGACTCTATTGTAAGATCTACTGATGCTGTTCTAACTAGGCAGAACAAGAAGAAGATAATTCTAATATGGGTGGGAGGTTGGCATAATGGATAAGGTGTTTACCTTACAGACACAGGGTACAGGGTTTGATTCTCACATGGGGTAATTGGCTAGGCTTAAAAAGGCACAGAAGGACAGTTAGCTTAGTACTAATCTATGAACCTATAACAGTTAGTTGCCTATCTGGAGACAGGATACACTAAATTAAGCATGCACTCACGTCATTATACCACAGATACCAGTATGATTCCATCATAGTCCATGTAGATGCAAAAGACCTGAGATATCTCTACTTGGATTACATGAAGAAAGACATTATGGAGTTCTCAGACTTTGTGTCTAAAGCTGGTATGAACATAGCATTGTGCAACATATCACCATTACTAAGGATGATGCCACAAATTGAGCTAAAGATGATTAATTTAACAACTGGCTAAGGTTCTGCTGGCATTCATAGAGGATCCAATATTTTTCATCATGGGAGGACATGGTTAACAATCCATGTTGCTTAGCTAGGGATGGTCTTCCTCTGTCCCCTCTAGGCTTTTGACAATTGGTTAAAACTTTATTTATCCCCATAGTGCCTTTTTAAGCAATGCCACATTGACAAACCTACTGACATAGCAAAATGAATTCATCTGAACCTCAAGGTTTCAGTGCCTTCCACACTTTTAGATAAGTAGCTACACAGACAGATAAAACCATGTCAAAGGCAGCATAGAGGCTGCTGTATCTACCAGACATAAGCTGAAAACTAACTTCAAAAATAGACTGCTATGGTGGCATCCAAAATTAAACAGGACATACAACAAAAGAAAAATAAATCAAAGCTAAAAGTTCATGAAGTATAATTCCCATAAAGACAAGAACTCCATCATCAAACTAAACAGGTAAATGAGGGAGCTAATTAAGTACAATAAAGCTACTTAGGAGGTTAAAATAGCCTCCCAGGCAAAAGATAACCATATCCTTCTTCAACTGTGTCAGAAATCTCAAAGGCAGCACATAGCAATGTGCTGAACTTGTGGTTAATGGTGCCAAATTCAATGAGGTGGCATGACATAGTGAATCTGATAGCTGACATTCAGCTGCAACTTTAACCACCCACTCACCCCCAGACCCCCCCCAAGATATACCCTCAAACATAACATTCCCAGAGCATGTCATGGCTGGGCTTATTAACACAACCCCAAAGTCCATGATAATACCTTATTGCCTCCCGAATAGTCTAAAATATGACTAATCAGGGCCAATGGAGTCACTATTTAACTATAGTCTCAAAATAGACTTTTTGCCATGGTAATAGGGGACTGCAATGGCCATCCATCTTCATGAAGGGGGACCATCAACAGATCCTGGAAACAACAAACCCATTAGTCTGACTAGTCTTATTTGTAACACCATGGGAATAATTATAAAAATAATCAGCAAAGATATTAGAGACATCCAGGCACTGGATAATCCCTGTCTGGATGGTCATGCCTACTGAACCTGGTAGACTTCTTTGAAAAAGCCATAAAGGCAATGGACAAGGATAAAACTGTGCATGCTTCCTATCTTGATTTTCTTAAGGCATTTGATACAATACCCCATTTGGACATTGTTGACAAACTTAAAGAATTAGGCATAAACCCCTAAATAACATGCTGGACAGCTAGGTTGCTCTTGGATAAGAGGTTAGGATCAGTGAGACCACCTCCACAAAGAGGGCAGTCACCAGCAGAGTCCCCAAGGGCTCTGTACTGGGCCCACTTGTCTTTGTCATCTACTTCTCAGAAGTCAAAGCCAATGAGAAAGGCCTCTGGCTGACCAAGTTTAAAGATGATTGCAAACTTGGATTAGTTATAGAATCCCCACCCCACCCCCAAGACACAAACATCATACAGGGAGGTCTCACACAGACAAATGACCAATGCCAAAGCCATGGCTTAAAACTCAATGTCAAGAAATGCATTACCGTACCTTTTGTGAAATCAGCCATCCTGGGAAATTCTGTCATCAATATAACACTTTCAAGAGTTGATTTACTAGTCAGGGATCTGGGAACTCATGCAGATAGTAACCTAGCCTTCAACCAACATTTGCCAAAGGTAGTAAAAAAATCCTTCTCTGTTGTTCAACTTATATGTAAGGGCATAACATCTAGGTCCAGAGAAGTCATCGTACTATTACTGCTCCCTTTGGTATGTACCTGACCAGACACATGCAGCAACGTAAACATTCACAAAGGTTCTTTACAAAAAGAATACAAGTCATAAACACAATGTCCTTTGCAGATCACCTCAAAGTGCTATCTTCATACTCAGTCTACTATAGACTATTGAGAGGTGATCTTTGCCTGGCTTCCAACACATCCTTGGATGCCTCTGATGAACCTTTTGCATATTTGCAAAACAAACAGCATCAGAGCTACTAGATTCAATGACTTGCATTTTTCTTGCAGCATAAATAGAACATGTTGGAGTGACTGATAATGTTTCTCAGATAATTCCCATTGTCTGGAATGGGCTCCACATCCATGTGAAGCAGAGTCCCTCTCTAAACTAGTTAAGTGTAACTTGGACCATTACTTGAGAAATTGGAAATTTACCCCTGGTCTGATGCCTATGTCTCTGATGGACAGAAGCAGCCAGTAAATCATGTCATAACCAAAAATCACCCCTGTATAAATGCCTAATATATAAAAATTCTGGGACATGTTTGGGTTGCACGGCTAGGTTTATAAAGGCCTTAGTGGTCATTAGCCTTGTATATAGCTATGAACATATATCTATATCTATATATAGGTATATAAAAAATAAATCATATAGGAAACATTCATAGGTTTACATGCTAAGAGGTTATCTCAGAACCCCAAAACAGATACAGTTGTTTTTGGGGTATTTAGTGATATATGGAATGAGATCATGGAGGTTCATTTTTGTAAGTAAACTTTTGGAAACATTAGGTATACCTCACTTTTTGGTTATTCCGGACACCTCCTTTTATTTGTTTATGGGCTAAACAAAGAAGTCATTTAATGGATTACCTGGATCTATAATATACTTATTAGAAAAATTGCTTTCTAAATTTTTCAAATACTGCTATTGTTTCCCATGTCCAAAGTCTAACTTTTGAAAAGGGAAATAGCAATACATTAATGTCTATAGCAGTACTGACTTTAGTTGTTAGTCTTATAGTAGTAGTCATATTCAATAAAATTTTAGAATGCTGACATAACCCTGCCTTTGATTACAGGCTGTAGCAGTACCAATTCACAAAGAAGTTACTTCAGACCCAATCGGTATTAGCCCTATCAGACTAAACAATAATTTATTTAAAAACTGCAATGACTGGCATAACGGTTAATATGTAAAATGACACAAGGGTCCTAATTCTACTTGGTAACATAATTTTTTTTAATACAATAATCATTCTTAGAAAAAGATAGTAGCAGTAGGGAAGGACTGGTAGTGTATGTGCTTATTTTCACCTTACTAATGAATTCTACACTATTCCACATATAAGGATAATTGCCAAAATAAAGGCATTAAATACCAGTCTGTGCACAATTAAAAATGCAAAACACTGGTTAAGCAACAAGACACACTAGATCAGGATGAGGGCGGGGCTTAAATGTCATTCACAATGGAGTTACCAGTGCTGCCCACCGTTTGTCTGTAAACCTATCATTTCTTTTTGTAGTACTTTTCATACATACAAAAATTGGAAATCGAATGTCTGTGATGATGACTGCAAACTGGATAGCATAATTTCTTCAATGTTGTTGTCTTTCGGCTTTTTCCCGGTTAGGGGTCGCCACAGCGGAACTCCGGTCTGCTAATGATTGGCAGTGGATTTTCACGAACGCCGAGGTGCCAGCTCGACGTCCAACCTTCAACGAAGGCAAACCCATTTACGCAGCATAATTTCTTCAATAAAAGATGTATAGTTTCTCCAAAATGATCTGCAAAAAATATGCACTTGATGCAGCTTGAAATTTGGGGAGAAATGACATACATTGTGGTGACAAAATAAATAATCAGATCATCAAATGACATCATTAGTAAAGATATAGGGAAAATGTTAAACAACTTAAACTGACACGTGTGTATCTAGCACAAGCCAGAAAATGACATTCAATAGCCCTTCACATTTAAGATTGCAAGTGTACTTACTCCAGGAAGATGTCTACACCACATTGTGCATCAATAATCTGGCCCAGTAATAAATACAACACTCCATTCTGCAGCCTATTATCAAGATTGTTAAACCATCTTGAAACAGAACAATGATTTCTTTCTTTAAAAATAATATGTTTGAAAAAAATAAATTCTTTAGAAAGGCTTCAGAAACTATCATTGTATTCCTTTTGTTTTAATTACATATGATTGCTGCTTGGTCTCTCCATTTATACAACAGAGGGAGATGAAACAATTTAGGTGAATCTTGTCAACATTAGTATCAAAAACAAACAAAAAAAGGAATAGATATGCTACTTAGTACCCTCCATGATATTTCCCACTGTAGTCAGAAGTAAGTCATCAAGTTTCTTCTAAAATAATCTTGACATGCATGCACACATTCATCTATCTATATACATAGATATCTCCCAAGGAAAACAAATAGCATACACTAAAACAACAACTTAAACCAAACGAAAGTGAACTGTATGTCCTTTGTTAAGAAAGTGCTAAATTAAAGTTGTCAATATTCTTGTGAATTTGTATGATAGGCTCCTGATTGTGTTGTTCACTTTCCAGTTCATTAGTTCATTCTGGTTTAGTGTGTGTGTGTGTGTGTGTGTGTGTGTGTGTGTGTGTGTGTGTGTGTGTGTGTGTGTGTGTGTGTGTGTGTGTGTGTGTGTGTGTGTGTGTTTGTATATGTATATAAAAAATATCAGACAAACCATTGACATGTATGCAATAATAAAATTAAACATACGTATGCATTTAAACACATAAATAAACAAAACACACTTCATTGTATATATATATCTATCTATATATATATATATATATATATATATATATATATATATGTATATATTTATATATTTATATATATATATATATATGTGTGTATATATATATATATATATATATATATATATATATATATATATATATAATGTGCATGATACCCAACTCCT